>NC_049204.1:20828562-21048562 GCF_013347855.1 Anguilla anguilla | reverse complement strand
AGGGACAGCAGCACCCAACTGCTCATCCTTATCTGTCCACTCTAGCAAGGGCTTCTGGAGGACCTCAAACATTTAGGGATTGGGGTTCACCTGGGGGGTGGGGGGGTGGGGGGTTTGATGCCACATTGGGACAGTAGGATCCTTAAACAAAAAGTGTTGTCTCGCGCTTCGACCACACTGGCCCTGCAGGTGGCGCTGTTGTGCTGGGACTAGGTGGCCGGAGGGGGCTGATGACAGTGGCAGTGCCGCGGCCCTGTTCCGTCCCCTGTCCCAGCGCCCTCGCCTCTCCCCTTGGTTTGTGCTGATTCACGGCGGCGCGGTTTGACTCATTACAAAACCAAGGGAATCGGAGAGGGAACCTTAGTCCAGCCCTCTCAGCCCTGTCTTAATATCCTGGCTCCTCCCACTTCCGAGTACCGCAGTGCGTTAACATGGAGCCTGCTGCTCTCTGGCCTCTGACACCCGGCGAAGACGCAGGAAACCAGCGAGTGCGGGAACTGTCCTTCCCTTAACAGCTGAGCACTTCCTGTACAGTGCTGGAGCGTGTCACGTGAGTGCTGCTAGGCGGCTCCAGGACTGTAGTGAGCGATGTCACCGATCACAAGAGGTGCCCCTGCAGCTTGAGGGAGGGGTTTTGCAGTCAACGTCACCCAGTCACGTTCTGGAGGAGAGGAGTTGCCCACACACAGTACCTCCAAATCAGCTGATCCCTTTAAGCACATGACGGTCCACACATTCGCGTGCTCTTGTTGTAGCATCTCCTGTTTAGATGAGGGGTGTTTTTAACGCATTCCAGCTCTCAAACCAGTGTGTTCAACTGTTTTGTGTCCGTTTCGTGGTCTGGGGATGAGTGTGGCCAGAGACCTGAGTTATGAATATAGCAGATATGACCAGATATTCTGATAATGTTTGCCATGCAGCAAAAGGCCTGTGCCTGAGTTATTTTTGTCCACATGTGAACTGAAGACAGGTAGATGGACATGGATTAACTGGTAGAAACGTTTGTACTGAAAGGCATTGATGCAACAACGTGTTTCAAATGCGAAACGACGCTACAAGTGGATATTTTTATGTATGCAAAATATCTCGACTGCCTGTGCTCTGTTGCCAGTCTATTTCCGGCAGTCCTCTCTATCCATTTACAAGGTCAAATGTTTAGTATGGTAACGCACTTGAGCCCTCGACATAAGACTCTCATAACACTGTCATAAACATAACAGATGTCACACGATGGCATAACGGATGACATCAGCTTATGTCAAATGACAAAACTTTTTTAAAATCTGCAAATGTCTGTAACATCTGTTATAACATTTACTTATAAAAGTGATGAACTGTCATGTTATTTCATCTTGCAATAGCTGTTATGTCATGTGTATGACTGTGTTGTCTGCCTCATGTCAAAGGGCTCAAGTAAAGTGTTGGCTTCTGTAATAGTCAAGAAAACCCATGGCCACTTCCAAATATCTCTGCTAAGAAAACATCAATGTATAGCATAGCACCATTAACTTATAAAGTAAGGTGTGGCAGGTTGATTTTGTGAGTTGTTTGTTTAGAGCACATCTGGCAATATCCACATCAAAATATTAATATCGCGTCAAGTTGAATGGGTGTTGTCTTTTTAATGTCTCTCAGTATATCGATGCATTGGGAAACGTGAGTGTAGCACAGTTAGGGGTACATATATTTTTTATCTGGGTGAGCTGTGGATCTCAGGATGTGTTCAGTCACTTTAGAAGGTTTGAAATTCCCTTTTCTCAGCTTGTCTGCACACACTTTGTTCATAACTATTGACTATTTCTGTTGAGTCAGTTAATTCGAAAAGGGCCTTTAGCATTTCCGCACAGAACAAGCAGTCAGTTTTAAGAATGGGCAGGAGGAGCAAATGCTGTTTTTAAATTTAATTTTCCAGTGACCACTGAGACTGCCATTTTATTTCAATACGTAAGTGTAAATTAGTCTATTTCACCTTAACGTTGAGTCGCAAAAACTTTTTAAAGGCTGGTTGTTAGTATTAACATTTAATAATATTGTAGCTATAGGGAAGTCCAATACTTTTCACTTGTTTTATTTTCTAAATGTGTAATTTATTTCTTTCATCATGTCGAGCATGTCGTAATCATTTCATCTGCTGTTTTTATTCTTTCGTGTGGGTTTGTTGGGCGCGTTACGCGCCCACCCGGCGTTCGGTTCTGTGCATCTCGCCGCCGCTGACAATGACAGGAAATCCTGTCCCCGAGGTGACTGGACAGTCATGTCGCGCTGACCCGCGATTGCACACAGGAAGAGGCGCTGGTTCCACCGACTGCCGTTTGGATTTCGCGGTCGTTACGCTCGAGTAACCTGCACAACGACTGCAGCAGAAACACGTCGCAGAACTCAACTGCACCCATATAATAAAGACTGTAAAGACCCTGTATGATCCCCATCGCGAATAAGACATGCCTTTTTGTGTACGTGTCTCTGTAGTGCCTCGTGTTTAATTACATATCACCGTGCCATGGAAAGCTTCAACTCCGTAGGCAGCAAGTGAATACTTCACCTGCAAGCAGTCTTGTCACAACCCCAAGTGCCGTGGGTGTCTAGTTAAATTTCCTTTAACATTACGTTGGTCTTACGGTTGAGCCTCTTTTTTTACGCGTCCATTTGTTTTTCGGGCAGCAGTAGCCTCGCCAGTCTCGTTCTCTCACATTAGTAGCCAGGTTTACTTTTGCTGGGATTCTTTGACGGCCGACATATCGGTGTTTTAGATTTGTGTGCCTGACCCAGTTTTCTCTGGTGGTGTGTGTTCGCCTTCTTGTTTTGTAATGAGGAAAGAGAACAGCATGTCCTGATCTTGGTCTTAAGAGCTGTAAACTGAATCCTGTAACCCAGAATACAGCATTTCAAGCCACATTATTACTGACAGCTAGTCCCATGTAGTGCCATTGAAATATATTTATATTGTCATATGTCATTGATTGATGTAAGATATGTTTTCAGATCCAAAGAAATTAAAATACATATATTAGATATATAATGACAAATGAATGGAGCTGTAATAAAAAATATATGTGAATATTAAATATTTTGTCTTATTTTATTTTTTTTGAAGGGAGTGCTTTTGTCCTAATTTGCATTGGTGTGCCAAGTTCCTTATTGTGTAATTTTATACTTGTACTTCTAGTAAATGCAGCCATGGAGACTACAACATTCATTATCAGAAAGTTCTGAAAGCCTACAGGAAGTTAGTTTTGTGCGTGCCGGTGAACTTTCAGAATTAATCTGTCAGCATTTCAGACATGGGACAGGAGAATGTCCTGGCCAGAGAATGTATGCGACAATATTTGAAATTCCTAACTGTTGAATGGTTGAACGCTGAAAAGAAGTCTGATGTGCTGTCAGTTTAGGTATTATTCCTAAATACCACTCCACACAACCTTTCCATGTAAAATTGTAATCATTAAATCACATTTCAGACCTTGAACTTTTGTGGAAAGGTTTCACATTAGTCAGCAGAGACATTCTTTGCCTGCAAAGACAGCAGAACCACACAGAGGGCTTTCATTTCAGTTAACATCTTTATTGCCTTGTCTTTGAGGAAATTTACAAGTGCAAGCGTATGATATAAAAAGCACACAACAATTCTATTTTTCATTTACCTTATCAGTTAAAGTACGGAAAACAGTGAATTCAGATTCATGTAAAAGTTTACATTAGACAAATATTTGGCTTCTGAATGTGAAACAAATGTACCTGTGAAACAGCAGGAATGCTTTTCATAGTAAAGATACGATATTGACTTCTGCTGATAATATAAAAGTAATCGATGATTGCGTGTGAACAAGCAGAAATGCAAACAATTAATACAAAATTGAAGCTCAGTAATGAAATATGAAAATCCTTTCAGCAGAATTCTGTAAACTGTGAGTGGTTTAGAGTGCTCAGTAACTATGGTGCGTTCATGCTACGGATGTTATTCTACAGATGTTGATTTGATTTAACTAATTTCTAGATTTGATCATCCATCAGTTTCATCAAGCTATGTTTCTCTCTGTCCTGATCCATTGACCTCCAGAAGTGGATGCATCTTGTTGTTGAGAAGGTTGGCGGTAAAAACCCGGAATGTTCTGCGACATTTACCGAAGGGGCTGGTCAGTATTTTTGTCGGAGTGTATTTGGGTTTGGAGTGATCTAAATGTCAGCATGCGTGAGCTGAAAGGAGAGGTGTGCAGGAGAATAACGAGGGTTTTTTGTTGGTGTGACGTCGATCACATGACTGTGATCCTCTCTTCAGCGTTCTGGATGGCCATGTTCTCATAGGCATTCTCGTGCTCACTGGTCCTGTAAGACACACATACAGAGACTTAGAGAGATGTGGTGCAATTCCATATGTTTATTAGCATGTTTACAGACAGAAGTGGTTTGACTAACCTTACGTGGACTTTCCCTTAAAAACATCACCCCCTTTTGTCTACCACTGATCACAGTGGCCACTTAAGTGAGTAGATTTTGTGCATGTGTGGAATTAAGCAACATACATGTTCTGTTATGTATGTTGCTTAATAAGTTTACCATTTCTATGTGGTAATTTGTGGATTTGTTTCAGGAAGAACCTTGGAAAAAAAAATCACACACATAAACGCACTATTTTAATTCTCATCACTGCCAGCTTGCCACATACTGTAACTAAATGGTAAATGGACTGCATTTATATAGCACTTTTTATCCAAAGCATTTTACAATTGATGCCTCTAATTCACCCATTCACACACACACTCACCAACGGTGAAAGGCTGCCATGCAAGGTACCAGTCAGCTCATTGGGAGAAATTAGGGGTTAGGTGTCTTGCTCAGGGACACTTCAACACGCCCAGGGTGGGGGAATCGATCGGGCAACCCTCCGACTGCCAGACAAACACTCTTACCTCCTGAGCTATGTCGCCCCTATAACTAGACTGTGTAGCAGCAGTATTCCATCACAAATTAAAAAGAACCCTTCGTTGTGTTCGCACACTAATGAATCCCATGTGTAGTTATTTTTGTCCTCTTCGGTTTCTGAAAGAGAGTTCTAAAGCTAGACTAAACAAAAGCAAGCATGAAGACCTTTATGCTTGAACACTTTAGCTGCTCTCTGCTGCCCACAGTTAACTGTTGACATGTAGAAATGAGGCTCAGTTCAACTGTGACACCGTGATCTTCAGTTAAGTCTACCTGACAAAATTTTTGAACCATTCTGAGCCAACATGATACAGATCAAGTAGAGCTTAGAGCTTTCATAGAGAGCAGAGGATTACCTGACCATATCCAGAGCTGTATCGTAGTGTGTTCCATTCTTCATAGTGTAGTCTTCATCGGTCTTCACTGGCACTGCCTTTGACTCTTCCCTAAATAAGGGGGGTATTGGAACAAAAAGAAAGGCATTCTAATGTACTCTTTTAAAGCTCTACATTTTGTCTTCCTAGTTGTGTCCAGATAAATAACCTGTTTGTTTTGCACGGATATGTATAATTAAATCCTGACCATGCTAGTGTTGACTGTGGCTGGGAGGTACTGCAAGGTTTTGTAATTTTCAGTGGAGGGTGGGATTCAGTTTCTAGGGAGTTCTTCACCTTGTCTCGCATTAGGGAATCCTCTGGTCAGGCAGGCACTTGCAGTTCGCTTTCACCAGTTGGTTAAAAACTGCTGTCCTCTAATGCGTTGACTTATAACATGGCTCAATCAATAACTGACAAGTTCCCCTCCAACAGAAATAGCTGGCCCATTGCTAATTAGGTACAACCATGTGCATCCAGATAAACAAGGCCAACCAGCCATGACTTCTGTTCACTGCATAGCCCAGCAGTGAAGTGCAGTTACTTTGCCAGGAGATCGTAACTGGAATGGGAGTCACACGTTGTAAGGAGTGCCCAGTCAGCCTGAAGCGTCACTACTGAGCGATGAGGCAGGGAGTACCCAGCAAGATGGACTCTCCCTCCCTCCCTCCTTGGGTGAGTCTGTGTCACCCTGCAGGACTGCTGACAACAGTCACCAATGGCTTTGTAAGGAATCAATTGGCACTAAAGGCCATGTCTAGGTATTGCCCAATTAAATAATAAATATTATGTGATGGAGAGCCGAGTCATTTCCTGTTTTTCAGGTGCTCTGAAGTTCTGTGTTCCATAAATGCAATGGCTGGTTCGTGATATGATATGATATGACCTGTAGTTCCAGTCATAGTGGGTTGTTGAATGAAGCGTACAGCCGAACCATAAGGCCATCAAGACCGGACTGGAGGATCACACGGCAGGACCGGTGAGTCATCCCTCTTGTTAATCCATCAAAAGCACTTTCTCTTTGCTAGTGACTGCTTGAGCTGATATTAAATATACGGGCACCTGGAGAAGTAAAGTGGTGTTGATATCCTATCCAGACAAATCATTTAGTGATGTCATAATGCCTTGAGATGGAGAGAACCCTTGAAACCTGAAGCGCCACAGCTGTCTCCTGCTGTGATAGATACGTGTTGTACGTTTACCTGGAGTTTTCACACCACGCCCTGTTGACCAGGAAGGCAACAAAGACCAGGAAAAGGAACACCACCACCGCGATGATGCCAGTAAGCCAGTTCGGTAACGCTCGTACAGCTGCCTCTGCAGATCAATCATTCAAAAGAGAACTCAATGTATTTTATATTGTATATTGCACATGGTTTCCCATTTGTGTAGTATTGGCTTACAGATTTATGTTTATTTTCATGAATCCATAACATTGGTTTTCTCTAGTATGCTGCCTGCAGTCCATTTAATTTCCTTATTGCCCTCACACTGGGCTAAATGACTGCAGCAATGCTAGTAAAGATGGTTGCGCAGTTAAATTCATGAATTGTTTTTTGTGTTTTACTGCGGATGATCCTCGGCTGACCTGAACGTCATGCTTTATTAAAACTAATACACACGGTACCCCCAATATGTGGGTTTGCTCACTCCCGAGATTGTGGGATAGAAAATGGCATCAATGAAGTGGTTCATAATGAGCATTGGTTTATGAGACTGATCGTTTATCCCACTGTTGTCCTGGAGAGAAAAGTAAACCTGCCGTGTCCTTTTCTTGTGTTGACCTGGTATTTAGTTAACCATTTCCTTCTTCAGGGTCTGCCAGCTAAAGATTGTTCAAACAAGTCATACATGTACCCAAGATAAAACAGCCAGTTCCATAGTCTCTTTCTCACTCAAAACAAGACCAGGTCAAAACCTAGTATATGGCTGGACCTAACACACGTGATCCGGCCGACCAATGGTGTAACTTCATCAGTCACTCAGTCACTCAGTCACAGACATTCGCGTTTGTAGGGCTGTTGCGGTCCAGCCAAAAATAAAGAGAAAAATCATGAACAACTGCACTAATTATCTGTAAATGGTACACATTTTGTAGAATGTGCAGTAATTTGATCAAAATATAAGAACAACAGTCAAATGATTTATGTCCCAGGATTTTCAGGACTACAACAATCTTGGAAAAATAGAACTTTGTGCGTTTCTCTTACCTTGAGCGGAAACTGTCTTCACTGTAAGCAGGAGCCAGAAAAATGCGATAGCAACTTTCTTCATTGTTGCTCAAGGTTTTTAAGAGACAAGAATCAGCCTTAATGGGGCAAGCAGGTTCGCATGTGCGGTGAACAGCCCACTCTGAGGCTAATGTCAGTCCTTATGTACTGCGAGCAGCCTGTTCTGAGGCTGATCAACGCTGGTCCGTATGTACTGCGAGCAGCCCACACTGAGGGTAATAGTTACTGCTTGTGACTGGAACAACAACCCTATTTTCAAAAAGATTCCCCTCGAACTGCCTGCCCAGATATACACATAAACACACCCAGTTTCCTGGTCAATGATTGACCACACAGCTCAGTCTGAGAGTGAATGCTGTGCCTGCACACAGACCTAAGCAAACATAAGCGTTGAATTAAGGGATGTGGATCATCTTCAATACACAGGTTTCATTTGTTTATTCCATCACGTGTAGCTGTTAAAGGATTAGTCTCAGACAATTGCAGCTGAATTTGTAGGTTGCTGGGTTGTTGCCAACAGTATCCACATCATGCATAATTCATTAACCTATCAGATATGCAATTTGCTGTTCTGTATTGTGTGGAGAAAGTGTATTCATTTTGAAAAGGTTGACACTGGCACATTCCAGCATCCTGTGTTTATGAAGAATAGTTTTCTTTCTCACAGAATAACCCGAAAACACTTGACTGATCAAGTATATTAGAGCCAACTATGGTGGATGTGTAATGAGGAATCAAACTTGCAGTGAGGGACTTTGGCTTGTGAGTGTAAATATCATCATGGTATTATGAGAGGCTCTAATATCTGACTGGGGTGCCATTTTAAACTGTAATCTGTTTGTTTTGATTCTTTTACATGCTACTACTTGACCTCAGTGTCACCAAAAACACAGAAGATAAAATGGTTGTGTCTGTAACGATAAGGGGGAGGAATATGCTGTCATGTTTACAGCCGCTGTGAGAGGAAATCAGACTGTATATGGACTTTTAAGAGCGGAAGACGCTACCGCTATCTGCAGCTGCCCAGGTTTGCAATTAACAAAGTTTTGGGTTTAATAATTAGTCACTACTCAGTGGTACGAGTGACCAGACCAACAGCACAGCAACAAAAGTCGATCAAATTCTTCTAAAGAATATGACAGAAATATAGGAACAGAATCCAGCAAGGAAATGGTTGTTTTTTTCTTTCTAAATATTCTGAGGGCAAAAAGGTACGTTGCCAAGAGGAAATGAAAGGGTGAGGGTGAAAGCGAAAAGTGCAAATGGCAAACGAATGAAAGGAAAAAGGGAGAGCGAGCTGATTAGTAAAGCAGAAAGAGGGGAGCCCTTGAAGGGCAGGGGACACACCTCCCCAGGACTCCAGGGACACATGAGCTGCACGGGATTGGCGTTCACGACGGGAGAGTGTGTGTGTGTGTATGTGTGAGAGTCCCAGCCAGCCATTGTCCCTCCAGTTCTGTGCAGCGCTAGCCAAACAATTAGCGGCCTCTTTCACATATACTAACACAGACACACGCATACGCGCAAACCCCACCCCAAACCCCCCAGCACTCCACACCCCTGCTCTGCCCTCGGATTACCGCCCCCACGCCACCTCTCTCCTCAGGGGAACGATCAGCGATGCAGGAAGCTGATAGGGCTGGTGAGAGACCCAGCCAGGCCCTCTTTCCCTCGCAGCTCTCTGGAGCTGAGAACCAGCCCTCTCCCAGGTTCACTGGAACCTCCACAGCCCCCTGGTGAGCCATCTGATGACCAAGGAGGGAGGGGCCTTTTAATTGGATTCATTCAGCCGGCCTACTTATCTGCTCTCCTGATGATGTTCTTTATCTGCCCACTGCCAGGTCTATTGTCGTTCAGCCCCTCTGAGATCTATCAAGGTTGGGTCCTGCCTGTTCTCATGTCAGCCTCTTATGGGAAAATGGGAGAATTATTTCACATAATTAAAAAGGAAAACTCCCAGGCAAACTCCATTGAGATTTAATCATTTCGTTAAAATGCCTTGATGGATTCCACCAAACTGGTCCCTTGCACCAAGAGGCGGTTATGTCATAGATCAGATATGCAAGACTTAAGGACAGACATATTGACTGAAGAGCGCTTGGAAGGAGGATCATTCCTCTACTTGAATACCTTTCCCTGTTCTTACTACTTAAACTTAATATTTAAAATATGGAATTCATATTTTAAGCAAAGGTTGAGTGTTAGGGTGCTCTTTTGGTATTTACAACAAATCTAATTTTTGACTTTTTTTTGAAGATACTCCTGATAAAGTGGATGTTCAGTTAAAGTCTTCGCACATCAAAGTGAACATCCACTTCATCTTCACGTGTGTGTGGCAGTGTCACCGTGGTCTTGATTAGCATGTGTGCTAGTGCCTTTACAATGTTCTGTCCTTGTAGAGCTGCTCATAGCTTCAGGGCCAAGAAACAAACACGCATACGCGTGTAAAAAAAGAGAGAGAAGAATCTCCTCAGGACACGAACCACTCCATGTTCTCTTTTGTTACCCGCACAGGGGAACCATTACTCCTAACAAGTCTATTCAGCTCCTAATTAATCCTTGATTCTGAGTGAAGTACTATAAATAATGTTTGCAGAGAAGAGGTTTTTCTTCTCAGTTGCCCCATGTGTGTCAATGATGCTGTGAATATAAAATAGGTACTCTTGACCTCCTGTTACTATATTGTAATTACAATTACAATACAATACTGAATGTAATTACCGGGTTGCATTCAACACAGTGCTGACCATGCATAGTTTAATGTGATTGAGTATATGATTCCCAAGGTTTTTTAAAGCTTTTTATTTCTTTTTGTGCCACCACATTCTTTTTAACAAGGACACAGGCTTCCGCAAGGTTCTTCAGTTACTATCCCTGGTGCCAAACCCTTTTATAAACGGTGCATGCGTGCCAGGTTCTCTTGACGTGTAGATTTCTTCTGAATGTATAACTGTCCGTTGTTATTCTGCCGCGAGTCTGTGTCTACGGTGGACAGCATTTGGGCGCCGTGGTCCCAGTTGAATCGCCCTGGGCTGGAGGCGGGTCCTGCGGAAGAGAGTGGTGGCATGCAGCGGGGTGTGATTTCTGTTTCCAGTGTAGGGCCTGAGGGAAAGCCATGGGAAAGCAGAGCCGACCCGTGTGCCTACGGGGACCTAAGTGTGATCTTTAAAATGGGCCCCACAATAATAAATAGTAAAAATGCTAAATTAAGAAACACCATACAGGGGCCCCCTTATGGGTGTTCCGGCTCCGTGGGAAAGGGTGAACAGGATGGGCTGGGAACTGCCCCTGCCCCAGTCTTTCACACCTCCTCCTACTCCCACTGGGAGCTGCAGACACCCTGATTACTTTTTCATTGGCTCTGGATGTTATCAGTCTGCGGATTTCCATCTAGCCGATACAAAGCGGTGACAGTAACGGCAAATAGCCTGCCCATCCCCCGAATATGGAAAATCCATATCACATTCAGTAATATAACAACATGGGGTTTTCACAGCACCACAATCTATCATGTTGTACAGTGGACCATATTTTGTCATTTGCAAGGTTTGTTCTGAATTTCTTAAAAAAATTTTATATTTTTAATATTGAGAGTTATAGGACACTTAATTTGCAAATCATGTACAAGTAATGGCATTATCAAACTGTAATAAAAATAAACATAAAAAAGACACGTTCCATTGTATATCAATAACAATATCAATATCTGAATACATTGCCTGGAATGGGTAAAAAATAGGGAGTACAAAGGAGTTAAATTCATCATTGATTATTTGCAAATGTAATATTACACAACTACCCACAATTTTAGAGGAAATTTACTTTGTTGCACTATAAAAATGACATGCCATGCTCACCTTTTGGAGTGGGAATGGAATATGTATAAAAATAGAATATGTTTCATTTCATTATTTCACTATGTGGGCTCATTGTATAGTTGCGATCCATATGGGACCTATGCTGTTTTATAAATGGCTTGCTGTCCATAGTGACAGTCCACATTTGTAACTTTACTAATTTTGTGATTTAAGAATGCATGGTGCTTCATGTGAAGCCCATTTTCTGGGCCAGTATAGTGTGATATCAGTTCAGTTTGCTTTTAAATAAAATAAATGTAAACCAGATAACTATTGAAAATTAATAATACATTCTGGCTAAAATGCTGTGTATATAGATAAGGACATTCAAGATGTATTGCAGCTAATTTGGCCTTAACATTTAATAACAAAGCAAATTTTGAGTAATCCTTTTTGATAAGTAGACATTATTAGGAGCTTAGAAGATGTGGAGATTAAAGACAAAAAAAGAAGAAATGCAACACTTATTAAAATTAATGACTAAATAATTAATAATGTTCAAGGAGCACTGCAGATCCATACTTGAAAACTCATTCTAATTGCAGCAGGTTCAGTAGGTTTGTGTTATAAAACCCACTAGGTTCAGTAGTGTTCAGTAGGTACACAACAGCTTTTAATTATACCAAACCTTAAGGGAGAATGGGCCCCCAGTCCCCCTAGGAGTCCATCAAAGCCATTTAGTAATGAGCACATTAGCTATTATTATTCGCGTTATGTTTATGTTAATGTTTATTTCACTCTCTGTGTGAATGAAGTTATTTTAGTTAGTAGGCTTATACATTCTATGTTAGTTCAGGGGAAATGTGTACAAAGACTATATCTATATATACATACTTTAAATAAAAACCAGGAACTAATGACAAGAACTGGGTATACCCTCCTTAATGTCATGTTGGCAGTAAATATCACAATGAGACATTTTTGTGTTTTTCTTTTCGTTTTATTGTTTTCTTTCTTTTTTCTTTTTTTTTTTTTTTAGAAAATTCTGCGATATAACATTGCATATAATTATAGTTCTATTTACAATAATCTTACAACAAATGTGCTCCTACCAAATGTCACATTAAAATAATCCTTTTTTTTTTGTTTATTATGTAAAGGAACAGAAGGTACCAAGACTGATTACTCAAATGTCTGCTGAGAAAAAGCAGAATTCAATAAAGTCAAATACAGTGATAAACATTCACTGGAATGAAATGGAGCCATTGTTTTATCACCATGATATGAATGAGAGGGAGGGAGACAGATCCAAGAAGCTAGGAGGTGGTAAACTGAATGTACCATACCAAAGGACAATAAAAAGGTAAGTAATAAACCCACAGCTTTCATCATTAAATACAGATACACACTTCAGATTTTATGTACACTTGGTGGCAGTATCTCTTGTATCCCTTGCATTGAAAACATTATTTGATAAATACTAAAATTGATACGGTTTTTTTTGTCACTTAAAAAGAATAATGTTTTCATGAGGAACACTGCCATTTTTTTTCTTTTTTCAGCAGAAGTAAGTATAACCAGTGTCAATATGAGCTGATTTAACTGATTTTAGATGCCATTTAGTACACATTGCTGGCACTTGGAATTTCCCAGTGCAGACAGACATGTTCTGTTTTCAGCCATAAAAAACTGTGGCGCCTCTGTTAAAAAAAATGTCAGTTGCAAACGTTAAAGTGAATTCTTGGAAAAATTACTGTCTTTATAGTGTACCTAGAGAAAATTCACAAAAAAAGAAAAGGTACCATTTTTAAACTCTTGGGGCCAGTTTCACAGACACAGATTAAGCCTAGTCCTAGACTAAATTCTGTTTTGGATGGAGATTCTCCATACAAAACTCAATTTCGTTTAGGGCTAAGCTGAATCCGTGTCCGTGAAACCAGCCTTTGATTTTTCTCATTTTCATTTGTTCTGTTGCTGGTTAATTCTTCCCTCAGTGGATTTATCCCCAACTTTAACCCCTCGTCTTTTGTTTTTTTTGTTTTTTTTTTTGTTCTTTTGGCCCATTATCTGCTTACAACAGCAGGTTTTATACAGACAAAATCAAACCAACTTTGAGTAAACCCTTTTCTTGTATGTACCAGAGTCTACCACAAGGCCTTTTTGTTTATCTTCGCTGGGTGGGATGCAGAAGACTCTATTAACGAAAAACGAGAGCTACAACATGATTTCGGGAGTGTCCCAGTAGAAGTCCGCGCCATTGAAATGTTGGAGCCCCGCCCACTGCATCTCTCCGTGCGGCTTTCTCTCCAGGTGACCGAGGGCTCTGGCGTCGGAGTCCCCCGCCGGAGCCATCATCGGCGGGCGCCTCCGTCCGAGGGGAGCCCCGGGTGGCGCAGGCCGCGGGGGCCCGGGCGCGACTCCACGGAGGAGTCCTGCTCCTCCGCGGAGCTCTCGGGGCTGCCGTCCCCGTCCAGGAGGCTGCCGCAGCTGGAGTTGGGCGACAGCATCCCCTGGAGGAGGTCCTCCCGGACGAGCGCGGCCTCGCGCCCCTCCCGCGCCCGGGAGCCCGGCTCGCCGCCCACCACGTCGTCCTGGTCGTCCAGCAGCTTGGCCAGGAAGTTGATGTACTTCATGGCCAGGCGCAGGATCTCGTTCTTGCTCAGCTTCTTGTCGGGCGGGTGGGTGGGGATCAGCTTGCGGAGCTCGGCGAAGGCGCCGTTCACGTTCTGCTGGCGCCAGCGCTCCCGGCTGTTGGTGAAAATCCTGCGCACGACCTTGGGCTGAGAACCTGCGCGGGAGAGGAAGAGAGAGAGGAGGAGGAGGGTGAGTTCAGCCCTTCATCACCGCCTTTGTGTTGTTTAAATAACATTCCTAAAAGTTATCTCCTGACACACCAGTGCTTATGTACTGTGTCATTCTGTGTGTGCTGCTGTCACACCACTACAGGTGTTTAGAAACTGACTCTTCTTTGTGTGGTGCTAGCATTGCAGAACAGCTACAGTTATGGTCCTCGTTATAGGGTGGTTTATTCTCCACCCGCATCTAAATGATGATACGTTTTAGTTGGCCAGTGATTACTTATTTTGGTGATGGATCTCACTGCAGATAACATTCCTGCTGTTCCTGATTAAACCTCCTTGAGTGGAAACGCTAATGACCAGAGTGAACACTTGATGTGTTTCAAACCTGAACCATGTTGGTCATTTGACATCAGCTGCTTAACAGCCAAAAAATATACATTAAATCTGAAAATTTGATCAATTATAATGCCATTTGGTGGCAGTAAGGCCTCAAGTAAACAGATTGGCTCAGCTATTTGCAGACATTCTGGATGCTCTAATTTTGTATTGCTTCTCACTGAAAAATGATATATAATAATGCTATGATAACAATAACAATAATCTCGTTAAAATCTGATAATAATTACAAATGTTCAGCATAATGTATATCATTTTTTTCTTGTAAGGAAAGGAAAAACAATTCTTTTGATTCTTTTGATGTCTTGATGTTAATGTATTGCTTTCACGCTTCATCAAATTAGCATGAATTGATTACATTTACCCTATGAAAAGACTTCATTTAATTTTAATTTTAAAATGATGCCCTGCACAGTGTCAAACTTGAGGTTGCCGAGTAATAAATGATAATGCTGCACACAATATTATTTATGCAAGAAATATAAATAAATACCTTGACAGTATAAGGTTCGTGCACGCAAAGAAGCCAAATATGTTAATTATTCTCTTAATGCATATTCAGCTCAGCCTTCACATCTAATCCAGTCGCTCTGACTGCAGTGCCAGCTATAGGCACAGTGCTGCATATTTGCATATTTATGGGATAGCAGCAGCTATCTGTGCTAGATATGCCACGCGTGTGTGTCCTCCTTCAGGCATCTCTAAACCCTATGCCCCCCCCCCCCCCCACTTCCACTTTCTCCCTCTTTCCTCCCTTCTCTCCATTCCTCTCCTCTTGCTGTTTTCATTTAAATGCACCAGTCACATAAAAGAAAATGTTCTTGCCATTTTATAATTTTTTGTACTGAAATAGCTATTTATTTTAGGCTGGTTTTATCACAAGCCTTTTATGGTGTTTCTCATGGTTTAAAATTCACCCAGTGGGTACATATGCAACACAGAAAAACATGAAAGCTAATCCCAATAAACACGACTCCTGGGATGTGTCACAACATGGAATGTCACAATATATTGTTAACACGGACAAAATGTGTCATGAAATGTGAAACGTCCATTAGGTTGAAAAAATGTCCAGTAGGTTGCAAACACAAAAACCAAGAACCCCGGACCTTATTCCCAAAGAATTGGTCACAGTTCTCAGACATAATTTTTTTGTAAACAGTTACAACTCAAAAAGAATACCTGACAGAAACGTATTCTGATCCGAACCAATCTGAACATTTCCTTAAGTATTTTCTTGCTGTTCAAATATATTTTTAATTTAATTTGTATTCTACAGTGTTAATCATGAGACCAAAGAGTAAATGAGTGGTGAGATGGAATGGAATCCTGTAGAATGCAGCAGATACAGCCTAAGAGTACAAAATCATTTAGGAATATTGTAAAATTCAGATTGGCTTCTTAGTGTCTTCTGATCCTGCAAGATTTCTTAAATCACATAATACCACCTAAATGCCGACAGAAGGAAAGATTATCATATTTATATTTACAATCTGAGCTTCGGTCCATTTCACAGTAATGATATGGAACCGTTTTTAAACCTTTTCGCTTATTTTCCTTTGAAAGCTGATTTTCCTTTGACAGTTGATATCTCATTGAGTGTGAGTAAAATGCAAGCATGAAGGGATGGAATGAACTGGAATTTCAAAACACAGCCAAAGCGCATCTTACCATACATATAAAGATCTAAAATTCTCCTACCATCGTTGATTTCAACCTCATAAGGCGCCGGTCGACGTTTCACCCGATTGCTGGGGTACATGCCGTATTGGTCCGGATCACCGCCAAAGCCACTGCCGAAGAATTACACAAAAGTCCAATGAATTCCCTTGATCTTGCTTGATAGAGATGTTGGTCTTGTCAAGTGTTCTTTCGTCAAACTTATATTCTTTAAATACTTTGATTGGAAGTTATATTGTCTTTTGTAGCTCACGTATTTCGTCGTTTTGATAACACATATTGAGTTTTGAATGTCGAAATTAAATATCAACTCATGATTCAGCATCTAAATTTCTAGATTAACTGAAACAGAAAACAATTCGAAGTTCTAAATTATTCTGTGGGAAGAAATAATATTGAAATAGTAGCCTACCGTTATATGTTCTAAAACAGCAAAACGTCACATTGATTATATTTAGCAGAATACTTTATCCAGACCAGACAGACTGACACAGATTACATTCTTTAGGCTACATACAATCCATTTATACGGCAGGATATTTACAGAAGCAATTCGGGTTGAGTACCTTGCTCAAGGGTACAACGGCTCCACCTGAGCATCCACGGCCTTATAATAAATTCGTCTAATGAATAAATATTAGAATTTAATCAAACCACCACATTCAGTTTGTGTATTAAATTATTTTAAATATATATTTTTTAAAGTGTGCCCTGGCCTGCTATAGCCTATAGGTTAATTTTGTTTGTTATAAATGTAATACGAATGAAGGTCCATTATGATGATCTGTTATGATATTAGTTTCGGTCAAGTTCAGAAAGATAATCTCAAATGTTTTACAGTGTACCTGCCTTTCTGTCTATTAATATCAATGAGCACATATTTAATGATCAGTTACAGCACATACAAATCCGTTTAGTCACGTTTCACAACATAAGAATGATTTAAATGCTAGTCGTAGTCTCGTGTTTTTATTTTTAATTTAATGTGAATTCATTTTTAGTTTTTTAAAATATCATAGTATTATCAGCTCATAGGTATCCCTTTAAAATGTTCTTGAGTGATCATAAATAGTGGTAGGCTGTCACAACATGCGATCGTCGATGCCTCATGAGACGTGTCTGTTACTGCTGTCCAACATTTGCTTTAAGGTGCTCCGAATATTAAAAAAGCAGAAACCCAATAATTCTACTTTCAAATACGATAAAGCATAAGTCTGCTATAGGCTATGCCTGGTAACTAGCGTTAATATCAATCAATTTCAATTTACCTGTTCAGGGTGCCGAGCGGTTGCGCCATGTTACTGTACAGCATCGCTCGGGCCGGGAGAGGGAAAGCGGGAGGACTCAATTGCACCATTCGAGTTTCGCTCAGCGGGTCCCGGGGAGGCAGCGGCAGGGGAATAGGAGGTCTGCACAGTTCGGTGGTCTGCACCTTGTGGCTGCTGTCTGCCTTATGCTCCCTGGTTTTTATATCCACGGTCCCTCCTCTCCTGGCCAGCTCGATCACTGGCACTTCCTTTTTCAGCTCGTTGGTGTTGTAAGCCGTTTCCTTGGTAACGCCATTAATGATGACAGTCCCTTTGCAGTGGTCCCCTGGGACAGTCTCGCTTCTCCGCTGACTCTCTGCAGAGTCCACCGCTGTCGTGCCTTCCTGTTTCTCGCACACATCACCCCCTTCCACCACGAGACTTGTAGAAGTCGTGCCGTGCCGTGGTGACCCACACGCCTCTCCCCCAGGACTGTTCTCGTCGAACTCGGGTTTCAGTTTTTCCATCATTTTCATGGTTTATCAAATTGTATTCCGCAAAATATACAATATATGTATAGCTTAGGAAACGTACGAATGCGTAAAACACAATCCTCGCCCTTAGACCCTAACACTCCACAGTAGGCTACACTATCCCCGATGTCACCTGGGAAAAAGAGAATACGTGTGTTTACAATTCCCAACGTTAAACTCTTATTTTAAAATAATTAATAAAACGAGCTCAATTGCTGTGCATCACCTGTTAGATTGACCCTAAAGTCACTGACTGTAGTCTACAATATCATGTGCGCACACATCGTGACCTGCCTCATCATAGTACAACAAAGTCTAGTTCAATCCTGCAGAGCCCGACGCATACCGCGTAGTTGTATTTGCACAATGTTTGAGCAAATGCAACTACACAGTAAATGTATAGGCTACAGCAGCATGATGGGGACTGCAGCCTATATCAACATTAACCATTTTAAGAGTAGATTGTTTTGAAATATTTTTAAAAAAATTCTAAGTCAGTATTCTAGAACTCAGTTGATTTCAGTCACAAGTAGTGATTGTTACATCAGCATTATAATGTTCAGTTGAGAGCAGTCTAATCAAGAATTTCTGACCTAAAGGGTTAATTAGATCCACGAATTATTTAGTAACTTCCATGTATTATTGAATGTACTACAGCTACTTTTGCGTTCTATTCAGACTGATTACAGAAACTTTATAAAAGTTAGCATTATTCTTGGAATTAGACAATTTACATTAATTTTTATGTAATTGAGAGGCCTGTTATATGCCAAATAAAGAACTAAGATAGCTACAGTCTTATCTCCAACTACGACAATGCTCTGCTGTCTGCTCCCTCTATGAGCAAGAAAAACATTCAAAAATATATTGTTTGTTCGTTTGTAAAGAAGCCCCGTTCTAAGAGTAGGCCAGTGGTGGGTCTTGTGGAATCCTCTTTAATTCTATGTTGGAGTGAGTTTAAAAAAAAAAAAACTTGAACTTGACCTACATAATTTCCTGACAAGACTTTAAATGTTGCTACTGATAAATGCATGACAGTGCTTCGAAAGGGGAGTGGGGACTTTATCAGTTCCATACATTCTTGCATCTGCCCAATAATCAGCATACCGTTTAAGTGGCATTGTGATAGGCTTAGCTCTCGTTTCGTGTTTTTGGATATTTGAAATACGCTCATTTTTGTATCTATTAGGGTGCCTATTTTATGTTAAACTGTGAATGTCGTCTGTCGTCGGGCAGGTTCCAGTAGGCCTACCAACAGCGTCTAACTGTTATTTATTTCGTGTCCTCAGTTTTACTCGTAATGAAAATACACATTTTCACTGAACAACAACCAATGCCTTAACAAACGGTATTTGCACAAGTCGAATGTATTTAACTATACTTGAAAATATCTTCAGCATTTAATATGAGCAGATGACACCATTCTGTAATTGCCGGTGATTAATTAAGTATTCTTGTTTCTCACATATTTATTATATACACTGTCATGATTAATTAAACAAGACTACTAACACTATTGCACTGCGTTCGAAAGACTAGCGTTTGTGTCCACAACATCGTTTAAAAGGCTAACTTGCGTTAAAATTAAACACGACCAAAATCAAGATGATCTTTGTTTTGATGGACCTCATTATAATTTCATTCTGTCATGTGCTCCATTCAAATGTTGAACTAATGTTATTAATTTATGCGTTTTCTGCAATATGACTAGCGAAATTATGATGAAACATATTGAAATATCCACTAAGTAGCCTATATTCTCCCACGTACTACACGCTTTTACAGTAAATATGAGCGTTGATGATGCCGTCAAATCAAGAGAAAATGTTTGGGAAATCCTGTTCTCCAACAAACCGCTGCTATAGCTGTAATCGTGAATATAATTTGATCTCGAAATAAATTTAGGTTGTATTGCTTTCCAACAAATAAATACATGTATTGGTATTATTATTATTATTAGTAGTAGTAGTAGTAGTAACAGTAGTAGTAGTAGTAGAAGCAGTGGTGGTGGTGGTGATGGTGATGGTGGTTGTAGTATTAGTATGAGTACTATTATTAATTGAATGTGCACATTTTTATAATCGAGGTGAGTTGTGCAATCGGTTGTGAAATAATTAAGCTACGCCAATGCAGGCTTTTAAATGATTTTAACTATAAAACCCTCGGTTTTCCCCAGTATAGATTTTAACTTTTCGTTGAGAGGATCGACATAACTATAGAACCACCTTCATCAATGATATAGAGGACATTAACCTATCTAAGGTATGATTACCATTACATAAGTTATGTATAATGGTTCATGGGAATGCGTAAATATTCTCCAAACACAGACACATATATTTGAGATCAGTCCTTTGTCTTGTTTTCGAAATTAAAACAAACAGGAAAACAAGAAAGACAAACGAAACGAATTCAAATTCACAATTTTTCCTAATTCTGTCAGGTTATCTGTTATTAAACATTTCAGAATAACCTGTTTCATATGCTTTAACTATAAGGTCAATTTGAATGCGTACACAAATACAAACAACTACAAATGTGATCATACATTGTTGTTAGACGATTAAATAACCATCCGTTTGTAACAAATATAATTTCACAAATGCATTTAGATATAGGCAATATTCCGTCGATTTAAAATGTCTGACAAAAACATCGATTATCGACTAAAAGGTATTCGACCTACAAATACGAAAAAATGGGCCTCATTGCTATAGCCGATTTATAAAACGAACCGACAGCTCACAGGAACGAACAATAACGAATAAATTATTATAAATATTGTTACTATAATATTCGTATTTTGAAAACTTATGAAATACTAAAATTCCAATTAAATATCTATTTTCCCTTACCGTTACCGAAGTGTTGTTGATATTAGTGTATGTGTGGAGCCATTTTGTCGAGGGTCATCCATGTCTGGGGTTTTAGATTCACTGAAGTGCTGTGTGGAGCTGGAAGTGAGGTCTATATAATTCCACATCACGTCCAGCGCGCCGCTTAGTATGGGGAGCGGAACACGGGAGCAATGTGGCCAGGCGAGATAAGCGCGCGGCAGTGGCCACTTCGTTGTCGATAAGCTCCTAAACCCATTATTTATGAAATGATTCATTATTATTCGGGGTCTTTTATCGGGGCGAACGAGAGGGAAAAAACTATATATATACCTATATTGTATATGATATGCAGGAATAACTTGGAGTTTGCATTGTTGTTTAAAAAAATGAAATCAGCGATTTAAAGGCACAAGCAAGTATAAATTACTTCGGCCAGTGCAATAAATTTCAACGCTATTGTTTATAATCATTTCTGTAAGCATGTCATGTTGTGTTTTTGGATTTGCTCCATTTTAAGTTGTTTTATTGCTAAATGATCAGATTCGAAGAATGGAAAGAAAAGCGCTAGAAAGAGCAGCCAGGTGCGTAATACAGGCGAGAAAAGAAAAGAAAATGACTGGTTGTGCTGACCCAGAAGAGTAGTTTTATTTTTTCTCATATATTACACAACATGGATTATTACGATTTATTATTCATATTTTGGATGTACATTGATTATATAATTGTGATTTTGAAAAATGCAGCAATGACAGGTGTTCAAATACACACTTTATTTACAGTTGAATTATTTAATTAATAATTAATATAAACTATTCACGCGACCTAATGCTGTCTTGTTCTTGTAGTTTATGCATTATATAGCTAGTGATACGAATATACGTGCGCCCTGAGGTTCCAGAGGGTATTACATCATTCGCATGATTACTGTCAGTTAAGTCTGGCACCCAACACAGATTTACATCAAATCTGCAGAGGTGTGGCTTAAATTACTCAGACTTTCTGAAAACACGTGTTATCACGCTTATGTAGACTACTGCTTAACTCATTCTGAAAAGGTGGTATGATGTGCAAACTTCAGTAAGTGCGTCTATCTGAATAATTGGTTTAAGACCAAGGTAAGACTAAGGTAACATAATGTGATGTTTCATTATTTAAGCAAACATGTGCCATAGAATTGTTTTAAAGTAAAAAAAAAGTTCTAAAAATTTTGCTTTTGATCAAGTGTCTCGGGTGGTTAATGCATCGGATTTTATCTTGCAAAATAAGCAGCTAATACACTTCGTGGCTGTTTTAGGGTCTATGCGAACGACTTCGTTATTCGCATAAACTGGGCTGAAGTGGAGCGTGAAATACATGAATATATTTACATTCAAGATGCTCCTCAAGAGCACTATCCTTTAAATGACGAACAAGCTGTTATCTGAACCTAAATATCGGATTGCAGAATGAAAAGACATATAGGCATATGTAAAAAAAATGTAAAGAGTAAATAAATTATTTAATGAATGCATAAACAACCAGCATAGTCTGAATTATAAGATGAGTCATCGCTTTTTTAGTTAATTCCCATGTATTTTGTGCGATTTCCGAAGCATACCAAGGGAAACTTGCCAGAATTGTGTTAACCTCAAAGGACCACCTTGTAGAGTGCGATAAGACAGTATCTGTACGCCAGTGACCTTCGACTCATCCATCAGCCTGTGGATGGGAGGACGGGAGCGCACCCACGCGCACAGCTGAACCTGTGTATGCAGTGATGTACCTGTGCTACTAGCCCGTGCACATCTTTTATGACGACTTGCTACTCATCTAGATGTAGCTGTGACATGTTTTCTAGGAGTCCCCTTTGCTTCAATTCATGTACTACGCATTGTTCAAAATAAGACTTTGCGGCCACCACCTAATAGGATAATTATTTACATGTTGCTGTGAGTGTGTGAGATCTATGTGCCAAACATCAAAATAGCATAGGTACACGCTTTTACACAGTCTGTTAAGAAGTTCCTGCTAACATTATACACGTTTTCCTTCACTCCAAGATTTTGCCAAAATTATTTCAATGGAAAAAACTATTAAATTAATCCAGGGAATCGCGCAGACTATAGCTACAGAAATTAAATGATAATCAAAACCGCTTTTATATCTTCAGATAAATGCACATACGCACGCGCGCACACACTGACACTCATACAGGCAAATAGACAGACGTGCTGACAGACAGGTTGACACATACATACATACATACATACATACATACAAATACAAGGAACAAGCCTGGTATGTATCTTAATAGATTGGTGTTTATAGACCTTTTAATAGGTCGTTCCTCATTTATCAGTGCCTTTCATTAAATTGCAATGCATTAAAATGCCTTAAGATGCTCTTTTCCAGAGCGTAAAAATTGGAAAACACCAGTGTTCCTTTTCTGTCACGGTGTTTCTCCCCAGCCTTGCCGCGTGCAGCGTTCAGTCACGACCAACATCCTGATTGTGAGTGCCTGACCCGAGTCAACCGCTAGATTGAGAAAAAGGCGGATTTCAGAGGGTCACAGATGATTGTCGGAACGGAGGAATGCGAAACAGGAAGCAGTTTTTTTAAATACCAGCACCTTCAACAGACAGGAAATGGGCGTGGGTAACTAAAAAGGATTGGAGTGCGGAAAAACCCTGGACAAATCTGAAATGAAGAACAGCAGAACAGCTGGCGAATCTATGTGGATATTTTAGGCCGATATTTTTAAACAATAGAAAAGCCCTCATTTTTGTATTTGCGTGTCAGTTGCACTAGGAGATAGCCGTTGTACAACAAAGTATTCAAATGGAATTTGTGTGCGTACGTCATATTTTCCTATTACGGTGGTTGTTTACAACCTTATCCCTGAACATAGAACAAGCTAGACTTGCGAACACAACATTGCTCTTTCGTACCACGGCAGTAATTTAGCATATCTTCAGATATGCGATACTTTGGCGCCACTTGTTGGACATATGTCGTTAGGACATGAATCTTTTAAGAAGTTGAATGAATTTTGTCGAATAATTCCTCGATCACGTAGCAGCAAGGCGGTTTCATATCAGTCAGTTCAGTGTCGCTTTACATCCGTGTATTATCATTTTTATAATAGAAGTAAATAAGCCCATTGCTCTACAGTGCATATTTATGTATTATAATGCAAGAATAGAAGATGACACATGGGCAGTCTCAGCCTGGACTGTTTGTTTAGCACCACTGTGAACACACTACAAATGGTGCTTTAAAATATGCAACTATTAGGGTCTTTCAAAGTTCAGTCTTAGCTTCTTGCCTTTGATCAGCTGCATGCATGTTAATTATCATCAATGGACATGCATGCAGAAACCACATTTCTGATGCACACCCATTACGAGCTTCATAATAAGATGAAGAGCACAATTATGCATCTTTTTTGTCTTCTAAATCAAATATGACCAACAAGCAGGACAGGCCTATTTACACATTATCACATTATTGCACTCAAACATCATGTCTCCTCAGAAAAGAGGATTCAGTGAAGAACGGGGGGAGGCGGTGTGCTGTAATGGTTAGAGAACTGAGCTTGCAACCTAACGGCTGCAGGTCCAAGCCCCAGGGAGGACCCTGCCATTGAACCCTGCAGCTAGGCGCTTAATATAATTTCCTCCAGTAAAATAAACAGCTGTATAAATGTTGTATAAACCCACCTGTATAATATACAAATAAGAAGGATGTGAAAAACTGTTACATGCCTGTAATGTGATATAATGTCAAAGAACTGTAAACATGGACACTGCATATAATTTGGTGTCAAAGGCAAACATGGTACATCATTTTTGTCAGCCAAGAACAGTTGATCAGTGGTGTCATTCATAATCACAACCCCTGTATTAAAGTGACAGTATGCTCAAATGCAATATGTGGTATATACTCATAAATACAAATCCTTGGGTATGGGGGTCATTCAGAAACTTTAAATGGACGTGAATTTGAAAGTGAAGCCAAAGCAAAGCAATTTGTCTCATTTTTAGAGGCTCTAATTTCCCAGCTATAAATAATTTTATAAAATTAAAACCAATAATCAAACCCAAATAAGTGAGTATCTCACTAGTACATAAATTATTTTTGCTGCATCTGCTTTCCAAAAGATGCATAAAAAGGCAACATAATTGCTGATCTATAGATGATAACGGCTAGCAAAAAAAGGATGATGCTATCTTGCATCCTCAAAAAAAACATAACTGTAAATTCAGATAATAAAGAATGTAGCTTATGTGATGTTACATTCTTTATTATATTATATTATATTATATTATATTATATTATATTATATTATATTATATTATATTATATTATTGCTAACCTGATGATGTCAGTTTTAACAATTGTGTATGTTTCCTGAGGGTGGTGCTAAAGCTCCAGAAAGTTTAGTTTTAAATGGATAATTCACCTTCTGCTGTATTTGGGTATTATTTCATTTTTGTGGTTTTGATTGGCCCAGACAATTTTTTAAATCTGCAAAGTATTTTATATACTGTACTTACGGGCGACCAGTTTGTTTTACATTGGCTGGTATAGGGGCATTTGGCAGATCATGGTCTAAGAAAGAAAGAAAACCAGCTCAGAGCTGGCCACAATGGAACATGAGCAATTAAATGTTCCAAGCACACTTTATTGCCTTTTTACTCAAGTCTAGGCATACAATATGCATTTAAAAAGTGTGAATAAATCATCAATTGGCTTTAACTGCACTTGTGCAGTATTACCGTTGTTCTTTGTAAATTGTGCACATTGCCTATTCCTTGGTTTGCTTTTACCTAATGTCTTTACAGTAAAGTACAGTAAAGTTAAAAATAACAGTATGAAATTGAAGACTTCCATACAACTCAGTTGTCATTGTATGAAATTATGGATTCACATTCATGTGGGCAGATAGGACAACAAACCTGGGGATGAGTTTTAGGAGGCATTTCTGTACATATTAGTGATGTGTGGTGTCATCAATACTCAGACAAGGGCAAAACATGCAACCTCAATGCTGAGATTCTGTCCCTTGGTCTGAGACCTCTTCTGTTCGCTGAGAGAGTATGCTCAGGTGTCAATGCATCATGCGCTGTCGCAACAATCACAAACTGTGTCAACAAACATCAATTTCCCAAGCTTCAAGAGGTTCCATACTATTGTGCTGGGAGACCAAAACCAATGTGATTCAGAGATAGCGATGTCCGGGTTACATCAATATGTGAAAAGGTAAACAAAAAAGAATACTGTAGACAAGTGATAGGGGTTCACGAGTCCAGGAGCAGACAACCTGTTCTAACTCTGCTCATGCTGTAAATTTATCAGTCTACACAACCAAGCTAAAGGACGGAGGAACTTAAATAATTTAATTTGGTATGACATGACCGATAAGAATTTATCCGGTAATATACATATCCTATTTGTGTTTTTGTGTTTAACACTCCAGATTTGCAAGTTTTCTGTTTTGGATTTTGTATTTGTACCTCAGGGGGTTTGTCTGTTGTGTCTGAACTTTGGACCGCAACGTTCCTGTTTTTGCGTTTTTGTCTGTGTATGTTCTTCATTTCAGAGCCACTGTAAATAATGGCACCATCTAGTGTGGAAACTGAATAGTTTCACAGATGCTCTACAGCTTTGCAGTGTCCTCAGATGCTCTCTTCTGCACTTCTCTATTTTGGTCATGTTTTATTTTAAACAATATAAATAATAATATGGGCTTTATGTGGAGTTGAATCTCGTTCTAGAGAAAAAACAACTAGACACGAACAGCAATTACCACAGATATATGCACGTCAGCAATAAACCACAAAGCTGGAAAAAATAACTGACATTTAAGTGTAGGTTACATTAGTTTCACAAATTATCATACATCTCTCGTGCACACAGTTCCGAGCAATCATGCATTAACGAAACATAGGCCTACATTAAATCTTGTGTAGCTTACTGCACCTCGATATTATTCGTTTTTTTCATTGCTGTCAAACTCAAACGTCACTTCATGATCCTGAAGTGAGTGTGACGAACATAATCTGGTCCTGGGCTGATTTTAATTTAAGATTTGTCTACACCTTAAATCGTGTTGTTTAGTGAAAAATGCAAATGAATCCCATTAGCCGTCTACGAAGAACCAGATTATTTTATGAGATGAAAATGCAGCCTGTAATTGCTTGACCGTTGTTCTTTTCGGGGAAAACTCAAAATATAAATTTTCGATTGGCCTACATACTGCACATGACAAGTCTGAGCCAATCAAAGGTGAATTCGTTGAATTTCCTTCCTCGCCCTATTCTCGTTGTGTGGCTTGACATGGATTTTAAGATGTTTGTTTGTCTTATACACATGCTGCAGTTTTACTCTACTATGTTACTGGTTCCAATGTCAAGTGGAATATCTAGACAGTTGAAATTATCATAGTGTAACCGATTATTCAGTGCAATCAGTTCAGAGGTGGCACTGCTGAGATACGTAGGATACTAAAGCCTAATACGGACAATTCTGCTATTTGCCTGACAAATCTGGACTTCTGACAATATAAAGATCGTAAAATATGCGCAGCGCCCTTCATGAATGAGAGCTGCAGGCATCACATATTGAAGCGTCTTTCCTTTTTACCTGTCTGAGAACAAAGATGGTGGATAAAAACAAGACATTCCCTTCTAAATTACTGCCCGCTTCCTGAGGTAGGCTAATAAAACGTCCAGTATGTCTCTGCCTGACGCATGGGTTAACGATAGATTGAGTGGAGACAGTTCATGTAAAATCTACGGAATCGTAAACTTGGAATTAAAAGCCCACAAAATAACCCAAACGAACTCTTTAAAGATGCAGCATGCAAGCACAACCGAGAGATGTAACAGAACAAAGACCCAAATATAACAGCAAATCTAATTTTAGTCAAAGAAATCTGAAAATATAAATTGGATAACAAATATAATCAAATGTACAGAAGAATGTGTAACATGTTAATAATGAATACTCCACTATGTCATATTGTTAATGCAAATATATTGGCTTACTGATATACAAAAATATGTGATCAGGACAAGCCCTTTTCTTTTGCTAGAGGTTTGCTCTGAGTCAGTGGCTGCCAGACCGGAGCCCCATAGACGTTCCTGGATATTGTTCCTCCCCAAGGAATACATTTTTGGTGTATGGTGGTTATGGGGGTCAAAATGGCTAGCTGGGTAAAGATTAGGGACCACCTCTCCCCACTGCATGACAATGCAGCTGATAAGATATATATCAAAGTCTTTGTTTCTCGGTGAGTTGCTATGGAAACGCTGTTCTTTAGCACCACAACATTACTGTATTATTCATTACATTCAGTTCAGCTGCAGTACGAAGAGCTCCCTGTGCACATGCATGTCTACTGAAACTGTTTTTGAAAAATATCCAGCACAGATACAATGTTTGGTGAATACATATGAATTTGCTTGTAAACGTTATTCCTGACCCATGCAAGCTTCACATTTTGCAAAGAGACGTATATATATATGTCATTTACTCTTAGCTTTACTGGTGAAGCACTCTTGAGAAAGATAATGTCATTTTCAGGGAAGCCCTGACCAAGAAGCAAGCTCAAATAAGAAAAATAAACATGCACAGCAATCATATCATATTACAGTCACAGCATTATAAGAGGAAAATGCTATACAATAACATGCTCTAACTAATGCCCACCTATTTGTAATTGTCTCCCTTTGATAATGAAAATAACATTTTTATAATAATTTAATAATGATAAAAAAGAACAGCCCTATGCCTGCAGTGTCTCTGTCTCATATCATCGTCCCCCATTGGTTGTTGTCAGTGTTCTGTTTTAAGAGCTGAAAACTGAATGGGTCACAGTCTGTGTACAATCAGAAAGGTGGCTGTTGTGCTCCATAGGAGGCCACTGAAGGACCATCAAATGGTGAAGCAGACCTTGAAAGAAGACAAGACATTCAGGCAACCCTCATGTGCACCGAGGACACCTGTCACGGTGCACATGAGGCTGTGCCCATTACGTTCATACACTCCTTTATGTGTTTCCTTGCTGTTCAAATAAGCTCATAACCTCTGGAAAGAAAAAAACTAGGATATGTTTCATAAATCCTTCTTGACAGTGACTTTGCTGTAATCCTCTGGAGTTTATCATTTGCTTGTGCTTATCAAGGTCTTCACTTCACTTAAGGTCAACACTTAGAGTACTTTCTGTGTAATGCAGTCATATTCATCTTTTAACAAAAAAAGCCACTAGGTGTCAGCAGAACAACACATTTGAAAATGTGTATTGTAATGGTAAACCAGGAGGATTTAATTTAATGCTTAACGTCTTTATGGGGATTTAGAGTCCTCGTTATCTTCACAATCACCCAGCAGAAATTAAATTAAAGGGCCCAGAGACACTGTGGTGTTGCAGTGCTGCTTCAAAGTGAATTTTCTTTGATGAAGCTTCTTAAACTTGGACAGAAGGTGTGTGATTTCACAGGGTTAGACTTGTGTCCTGACCTCTTGCAGTAGTTAGTAGTTAGTCCTACTTTACCCATTCGCTGAACGCGAGGTCATGGAACTTCATGTGTAGGATAAGATGCATGTGTTGCTACTAGGCACAAAAATTAAGGTTAAACATTTTGGATGTCACTTATCTGAACAAGAAAGAGGATCTCTATGAAAGAATACCAGTGAAAGCACATTTCCTTGATTTAGACATTGGAGCCTAGCATATGCAATAAATTCCGTGTCCTCTTGTTGTGGTCTGCAGGGCGTATATTGACAGTGAAAAACTGGCAAATGTAATGATGATGCCTAATAAATTTAATATTTTCAGTGGTTCTGCATCTTCACTGGTGCACTGTTGTGTCTGGGGCAGTTTATACCCTGTTTTGCATATTGCCATTTTGGCTTTGTGATCTTAAGTCACTTTATAACCAGGATATACCAGTGTGTTCTGCTAGCTGCACCCTAATAGGTCTCATTATGATTTATACGGGAGGATAAAAACATTACCGTAATTAAATACCCCAGAATTTCATTAATCAGTCCAGAGCTTACTGAGGGTTGGAAAAACGAGCCTCAGAAGAAGCGAAAAGTTATTTTAGGCCCTTCTTAATGAAGTGTTTAGAACATTTTCATGATTCACTGTCAGACGTTTTTGGGCTAATTATCCCCAGTGAACACCAGGAGATGTCCTTCATGCAGGAAATGCCAACTACCGCTGGCTTCTGAGTAACGTGGCCTTTTTATATGCTGAGGAAATGCTTCTCTGCTGCCATAAGGGAACACATTGACCATCAGGTGGGACAATTTGGTCAAAGAAAGCTATTGCAGGGTGGAACATTGGCCATTATATTATATCAGCTTCTGGCACAGCATGCTTTAATGCAAGGTTAAAGTGACAGTGATTCAGTAGAAATGACCTGTATACAAACAGAGGGCGTTTGGAGGAGCTTTCCTGATGTTTATTGAATCATAACCTTTGATACATTTGAATTTGAGCTTGAGAGATGGGGCTGCGCCAAGTTTGAAGCACAAGCTTGTTTGTTGAGCCAGAATTCCCCACATACCAATTACTGCAGAAAGGCTAGGAGTTATTAAGCCAATTAAGTGGGGATATGTTTTGGAGCCCTAATTAAAAGAGCCAGATTGTAATTTTAGCCAGGACACGAGGGTAAAATCATCTCCCTTGCAATTAGTGCTTTGGGATAGTATGAGGACACAGGTCAAGGCTTCAAATTAACATCTCAATTAATGACAGGCCTCCGTACTGGTATATAATTTATGGGATTACTATGGGACAAATGATAAATAATGTAAGTTTTTAGTTTTGCCATATTCATACAGGCTGCCTATTTCACACAGGGTGATTGAAGTGCAGCGGGCAAAGAGAGGAGAGAGAATATGAATATTAATGTGAGCTCATACCCATCTACTCTGAGGATATAGCAGCCCACCTGAGCTTGTAAGTGGGTTGTCTGTATGAAATATCACATTACCAGCCAAAGGCACCGAGTGAGGGAAAATAGTATTAAATAAAATAACTTTCCTACCACACTGTACCATATGGTCATACTCCAGAATATTAAGTAAACTTCATCTTCCTCCAGAATATAAAAGCAATGGTAATACATTCAAATATATTTGGTCTTGCTGAATCACTCACAATGTGATGTGGCATCTTTACAAAATGAGCTTTTTTAATTTCATCCAATGCACTCTGATTGGCCAGGCTTGATTTCAGCATCACCATTCTTCTATGGCTATGCTGGGGTGATGTCTCCTTCCATTGTTCCTGTCTAACCGGAAGCTTCTGGAAGCTAGAGAGCATGCATGCATGGAGTATCCAATGACTCTGTGGGATCTGACAGAACTAAAGCTTTTTTTCCCCACCAGTTTCAGCGAAGGTGCACTGGCTCCTTTATTACACATTGTACATATTATCGCATATTACATTGTATTCTTACTCTTAATGAATGTGAAGAAAGCAAAAACAGATGCATTTCACTTGTTTCCAACATGTTGTTCATTTAGTCTGTATGTATAGTACAGACCATTTGTTTTGGAGTTCTTGTAGCATTCATCATTGGTTGCTTATTGGTTGCTTTAAACGTGCATGAAACCTGAAAGGAAAGCTTTTGGATTTAGTGTTTCATTTCTTTTTACAAAGTGGGTTTAGCCACGCTTGAGTGGAAAAAGATGTGATTGGAAGAACCTTCGGAAGGGGAGCCTACTCTTGCCAGCTGAGATCGATAGCAAGGGAACTTTAGGGTTCATCAGTTGCAAAATAGGAGCTACCATCTACTGTCAGTGATTCCCCAGTCTGAGTGAATCACTGTTTTTCCCAAAGTGGGTAATCTTTCACTACACTTTCCATTGCTCCGATAAAAGTGTACCCTAAGCTTCATGTTCTTGCGGAAGCCTGCGGTCATCATTAAACAAATAATGCAAGGGCTCAGTGACGTAGTGGTGCTACCACTGCACCTTTGACATGAGTGTGATTCAGTCTTGAGCTTAATTCTTTCTCTGGCACACAATGGCTGCCTTGTAAAGCTCAGGTGGGAGTTACATATCAGCGTTGGTTGAGGTTTCCTCATTTGCAAAGAGCTTTGAGATTATATGGGAGGCCGTATGAAATTCAATCCATTGTTAAGATGAAACACCTGAGGCCAGCCTCCACGCTCCACTGCAGCTGATCCACCTCTCAGGTTAACTGTGTGCTGGAGGTGGTTTTTCTTGGGCATTATGCCTCGACTGGGATTAAAGATCCCGATTGCAATTAGATGGCTCTGTGTAGATCAGAGGTGTGCCAGGCGCATTGTAAAGAATTCTGATAAGGAAGATGCAAGGAATTAAGGAGTCAAGGAGCTCCCACTCAAGGCTAAGGTTGCGGAGAGGGGTTGGGATGTGCTCTACAAACCTTCTGGACCCCTTCCCAGAATGTCTCCTGCTCTAATATTTATTTATCTGTTCAATGGACACTTGTTTGTTTTGCTTGTACCTGCAGCGCAGAGGTCATGGGTAATGACTGAGTAAATCATTCATTATTTTAGCAAGGCATACTATAATGTGTCAGTTACAATGGCTTTTAAATACGAAAGTATATCAAATTTATGGCTTGTGCTAGTCGGTGTGTTACAGCAAAAAAAAGCTATTATAAATGTTCAGCCCAGAGCTACTTTAGATTTAGCATTTGAATGATTTTGTGAATTTGCAAATATATTTGTATAATTTGTGTTTGACCTTGACATTTGGAAGCAGTCATTTTGTGTGCGTACATGATTGCGTCTGCACATGCATGCATTGCAGTGTATCGCAGGCTTGTGTTGATGTGGATCAGCCATGCTGGGAAAAGCCTGTTTGGCCAGCACGCAGCCTTCTTGTTATTGATGAGGCTAAGTCTGTCCTTGTCCATTACAGCCACGGCAGGAGATGCCAGAGTTAATGCATATAAATGTGCTTTTCCAAAGCTGCCATAAATGAAGCATCACAGCCATTATTGCCCAAATATGCTGCCTTAAATGAATTGCTGTGACACATTGTTTGACGGGGTGACATTTTTCAACACCCCACCCCCCCACTCCCATGGCCAGGCAAGTGGTTTAGTGCATGACTATACAGTATATCCCAGAACATATGCTGCTCTCAAGCTACTGTCTCCAGTTGCTACTCTTTTATGTTGTTGCACCTAGAATTTTCATTCTGGGACACTGCAAGTGTTTCAACTGCAACAGCTTTCCAGCAGCATGTATGAAAACCCATCCCATTGCGGAACAAGTCTTGCAGAGCAACATCCTGGCTTACTTGGAAATTATTCATTTTTCATTAGTCACCAACTGTTTACACTCTGACAGACTGTGATTTATGACTAGCAGATGAGTGGTAGTGGTGTATGTGAATATTTCCAAAATGTTTTGTGAAAAAGAAAAAAAAGAATAAATGAACTGCACTACATTGTCTGAATTTAATGTTGTTATTTTTTTGTAGAATTTTTAAGACTACAATTTATTGCCCAAGTCAAGAATACTGGATGACATTTTAGTTAATGGAATTATATGTTAATGTCAGGAACTATATTGCATATTATATTGGTATAGTACTTTTTTTAAATATAGGAAAACAAACTCTGGATTTTGTGTCAACCCTACGGTGTGCTGTGTGTTCTTTACATGGTAGCACATGCCTAGTCACCTTTTTTTATTTAGATGTTTTTAGTTTTAAAAATTTAGGTGCATCTCGAATGCACTACTGTCAAACATACTACAGGGGGCAGCAGACTCCATATGTGAAGCTCCTTGCCTTTTAGATTTTTGTCTCACAGCATTATCACATGCACAGGGCGCGCTGGGCGTGTCTGGTCATGTGTGACTGTGCGCATGGGAGCAAGTGGGGTTACTGTGGCTTCAGGGTACATTCACATACTGTACAGCATAAGCCTACTGAGATATTTGAAGCTGGGTCTACTTTTACACACACAGGCCTAAGTGGAATTTAGGGAACATTTCATTATGAATGCATTAATTTTTTTTACACGCACGTGAATGTGGAAAATTTACACGACTGATACAGCCGTGCAGCTATACTTTAGTTAAATCTTAAGACCTGAGATTCCTGGCCAGGTCTTCCCCCTGAAGGACTTTGTAGAAGTAGAATTTCAGTCCTTGTTAAAAACGTAAACTGTAGAAATAGTGTGGACGGCTCTGCTAGGGATGCTCAGAAAATCTTTTTTTTAAAACCCAAGATGGAAGACCTGCTTGTTGGATGAGGATTGCTAGTTTATGCATTAGAAACAAATCAAATTCAAGATTTTATGAGGGAGTTTGTGTTTCCAGTGCTTGTCCCACAAAGTTGCCCTTTTAACAAAGCTATTATACCCTGTTTTTATTTTTATCCACAACTTGGAATGCCTATAAATGAATGTAGGCCTGTTCAGTTGGGCTGCTGTGCCCTCTTGCTGTTTGGCACACTGCGCATACTTTGAAAGTGTCATGCTGTTAGTTTTCATCATGAAATCCACCCCTTTGAGCTGCAATGTTTCTCCATAAGAATTTGAAATATTTCAGAGCACTATTGACCTAAAGATAGGCGAAAGAACTTCTTTACTATTGGATTTGGCAGCTGATGAAATTTTATACAGTATTTTTCCATATCTAATTTTTAAATCTGCTTTCACTGCATTTCCAGCAAATTGAATCACTCAGTAGCCAAGAGCACATCAAAACTTGTTCCAGTTACTAATCAAAAAGTACATTTCAGAATTTTTAAAAATACATCACATGCAATTGCTCCTGAGAGAAACATGCTTTTGATTTTTGAAGAGTCAGGAGGAGAACTTGTCTGAATTCAAACATAGCTACCACAAGATGGCATGAAGAATGAGTTTCACTGAAATATTTAATGCAGCTTAAGTATTCAATAAGACAGCAGCAGCATTCATTGCATTATATTGATTTTCACACAAAAATTAGGGTCCCAGACTGAGCAGGATTGAGAGAATGACCCTCCTTTTCAATTCAGACCCTTAGGACCAGCAGGTAGAGGCCCCATTGGGAGTCCAAAGCAGGAGCAGGAGCTGGTCTACCCATAATTAACCTCTCTGAGTATTTGTGTATCTTATACTCATTGTTTTGCCATGTTAAAAAAATCATCTAAAAAAAATTACAGATTTCAAAATCCAAATAATTTCCAGTGATACGGAAAATTAAGTTAGGGCCTTGCTAGGCTAATTGAGAGCTAAGTTACTGGGTGCTAGGCAGATGACCAAGTCAAAGTTCTGAGAGCCAACTTTTGAACGGGTGTATTTATTGTCAGCTTCAGAAGATGACAGGCAATTTATTGGCTGTTATGGCCGCAGGTATATTACACCACCATTAGTGTGACAGTGAGGAAAGACTCTGTGGGTCTGAGGGCAGCTGCCTGAGGGCTGGGGACTGTAGAGTGGAGAGACAGCTCCAGGAGAGGTGTAAGGGCTGATGATGGACAGGAGCTCGGAAGGAATGGCATCCATGACTGTCCAGCTTTCTAACACCATGGGGTCTTCTATTTAATGCAAGCAGCAAATGGAAGACTGTGAATGGGACCAGGAGGCAAAACCCAGCCTTACCTTTGGAGGATGTTAGCAGCAGCAGCAGCATACTGAATTAGGTGAATTGGTCTGGGAGCGAATGCAGGGAAGCTTCCAACAGTCAGGATGGATTTACTGTCGTCACTTTTTCAGAGTTAACCAATCATGGTAGCACAAAGGCCTGTACCGGGAGCTGGGAAGAGTGCTGTGCGTGTTGAATGATTGGACACTGTATGACAGAATCGCAACAGAGGTTTCTGGGAAGGAGAGAATTCCATTGAGCATAAGACACGGGTTCATTAAATTCTGGGATGGGAACAGTATGGATGCATTATTGAGAAGCTATTTACTAGCTGAATTCCCATCTCCTTGCAGATATGAGAATTTGACAAGTAAAGCAGTTTAGGGTTATTAAAATAGGATGGATTTTCTAATGGTGTCATATGGGATATGAAGTGGTCATAAATAAATAGAACCACTTAGGTCAAGTATGGCAGTTATGCTTATTTCAGACTGTCAACGCTATTGACAAACATTTAATAGTGTATTTATAATAGCTTAACCATTAACCTGAGTAATCCTATAATGGTACGACATATAATAGCTAGATATAAAGCTGCCTGAAAGGGATGCATTTTCAAAGAACAGGTATATTACTATATACTAATGCACACTATATCCTTCCATCCATTTTCTTAAACTGCATATTCCTAGTTAGGTTAGGGTAGGGGGGGTTAAAGCCTATCCCAGCATGCAGTGGGCGAGTACACCCTAGACATGTCGCTGATCCATCGCAGGGCACACACACCATTGATTTGTGAATTCATACCTGTGGGCAATTTAGAGTCTCCAATTAGCCTACTGCATGTCTCTGTGGGAGAAAACTGGAGTACCTGGTGGAAACTCACACCAGCATGAGGAGACCATGCAAACTCCACAAAATCCAGAAAATGGCCCCTGTTCTGGATTCAAACTCAGTATCTTCTTGCTGTGAGGAAACATTGCTATTTATGTATTGTATTGTTAATATATTGTCATATATACAGTATTCAAATAAATTAAGTAGTTTTTTACTTCAATTTAATGAATGAATTAAATATTTGAATTTATATAGCACTTCTTCAGATGAGTGCTTTACAGTGATGAAGGGGAACTTGACTCAACCACCACCATGTGTAGCACCTACCTGGGTGATGCACTGCAGCCATTTTGTACCAGAACGCTCACCACTATATAAGCTGGTGTGGAGAGGGAGAGAACAATTTTTTACCAGATTAAAGCAGAGTATGGTTAGGCGGCAGGTTGAGAGAGCAGGGTAGGGAATTTAGCCAGGACACCAGGGAACCCCCTACTTTTTGCAGTGAGTGTTTTGAACTTTTGAATCTCCACAGTGAGTCAGGACTTTGGTGTAATGTCTCATCTGAAAGACAGCATCGCCTACAGCACGTTGTCCCTGTTACTGCACTGGGCTTTCATTCAACCAGCAGGAAGACTGCCTCCTGCTGGCCTACCAAAACCACTTCCAACAGCAACTTAAGTTCTCCAGGAGGTCTCCCATCCAAGTACTAACCAAGCCCACACTTGCTTAGCTTCAACCATTCGGCAGGAGCAGGGTGTATGGTGGTATGACTCTCAGCTGATTAGTTTTCATTGCGGACATTTTTGCAAAAGTATAAACATAGAGCATAGATTGTTGTTTAGGCAAAGCTTTATGAAACACATTGATAATAATTGACCTAATTAATATTTAGATTATATATCATTGTCCATTTCTCATTGCTAGACAGTTATTTTCACCTGCTGGTTTTGGCTGCTGTATTTGTGGTGTCACACACAGTGAGAACGAGGCAGACATGAACATGATTCTTTGCAGGCAGGGGGCGCCATTGAGCTGTATGCACAAGGCTGGTAGAAACATGCATATCTATTGTCATTGCTGTGAATTGCTACAGATTAGTAGTTTCAGTGAATGCACAGTGTTTTGTATTATCCATATAATAAGAAAATAGGTAGAAGGTCACATGGTTAAATCCCTTAAGTACTGCAATTATTTCACTATTAAGGAAATCTACATATTTGCAGAACTAACAAAGAATAAAGTTGAGTACATATTGAATTTCAGATTTTTCAGACCTTGATATTTTTCACATGGGAGATTAGACATATTTACAATGTTTGGAAGTATTGCTCAAGTAAGATTTAAGTGTATAAATCTGCAAATTAATTAACCTTCCACAAATGCACCAACAAAAACCTTTTAAGAGACTCAAAATTGGTTTTCTTGAGCCCAAGTTAGACTTCTGAACAACATCTATATCAATTTATTTTTCAGGATAGCCATGGTGTGCTGCATAAAAATACTTCAAATCTGTCATTTCAAAGCTTTAAAATTTTCTTGGCACTCCCAAACTGAATTATAATACCAAATGAAAAATGTTCTTCTGAACGTCCGCTAAACTTGTCTGGAAAGAAGGACCTTTCCTTCCACTGTCTTATTATTGTTTGCAAATAACACATTGAATAGTGATTTTTGTTTTTAACAATTCCACTTTCATTGATCACACACATTTCTCCTCAGTGAAAACAATTGTGAATTTACAGCATGCTGGAATTAGTTTTCCCATTTATTGTCATTTCACACTTACTCTCTTCCCCACAACGCGCAGGAACTGGTGCCGTGGGCTATGCATGTCAAATTGTGGTCACTCACTCACTCGCTCACCCTCTCACTCACGGACGACCTTTGAGGGACGTTTTGTGCGACGCATGCGCAGGTGGTGCTTCGTTTAGTAGGACGCATGCGCAGGTGGTGCCAGCTAAAATGTGTCTGCGGAAGTGAGTTGCGCCGTGGGTCTGGACGGTTCCGTGCTTGACTGCTTGTTTTTTTTTACAGCAGTAGCAAAGATGAGCAATGGCTTTGTGTTAAATCAGTACAATATCATTGTAAGAATGGGCTTCAGGTCTTGAGGACCTTATCAGCACATTAAAAAAATGAAATGAAAGTATGAATGGATGGGAAACTGGGTTTTTATGGTCAGATAAGCCCAAAGTTGAGCTTTTTGGCCTCACACCAGGGTTGTGTTTGGAGCTGAAAAAAGGAAGCTTATGGAAAGGGGTGTCATACCTACAATGAAACAAGGTGGTCTCTCTGCGATATTAACAGGTCGTTTTGCATATACAGACCCTGGGGCTTTTGTTAAGGTTGATGAAATCATGAACCCCTCCAAGTACCACAACATATTGGCCAAAAACCTGGAGTCCACCCCACCAGGAAGCTCAAGTTTGGTTACAAGGCAAAGATCTTTCAGCAAGGCAATGATCCAAACCATCTCTCACCAAATATATTTGCATACAACAGTAATATTTAAACCATGGCGCTTAATTAGTACAATAATTAATATCAATATCTGCATAATATACATTATCTGTATATTTAACCTGACAATGTTCCATAACCATTATGAGCAAATATTAAAACAATAATTAATATGTTCAAAGCCTTCTTTCCCCCACCATTGCCATGACAACCAGTAGATTGTTCTGCACTTATCTTTCCAGCACAGACTATTTGTCTCTGAAATCCTTCCAGAGTGAATTAGTTTTTTCATGTTCAAGAGAAAACTTTTGAAAATGTGTCACTTTGAAATTGAAACGTATTTTATTAAAAAGAAAACAATGTACTGAATTGAAACGCTCAAGCAATATCCCTGGAGCCGAACACACATTTTATCTGCTTAGTCATTTTGTCTAGTCTTGGTTCTAATGGGAATTTAAATACCATAAAACTTAACTGTATAAAACTAATTACACGCAGCGACTGAATGAATAAATTGGCTATTTAATCAGCCACATTGTGACGTGGGATATTAGATGGGATACCCAGACTCCTTTTAACACCTGCAAAAAATATAATGCAATTCTTTTGCTGACACAAACAGAAATTCAAATGAAAGTATCTGTAACTTGGACTTTACTACATGTATTTCAGTTGGAGATGACAATTACATATTGACCATTTAGAGCAAAGCTACTCAACTGCAGCTTATTCCCTGAACCACTGAGGTAAATTAATTTGTGAAATCAGGGGGTGTATTGCATGGATAGTGCAAATATCTCCACACACTGCAGCCCACAGGACCTGCAGTTCAGTAATACTTAGAGCATAAACAGATGTAATCTGGGCAGTCGATCAAATCAATAAATTCAAATGTGTTCCAATTGGCTCAGCAAAATGCTTTTGTGGAGCAAACAATTATGGCCTTGGGCATCAAAGCATTCTTGCCTTCTTAAATCTTTGTATGCACACAAATACGCATAGTAAATGCAGAAATACACACATAGAAAATTCATATTTATGCTTGTAGTGTGGACACAGTAAATGCATATTGGCGATACCCGTTCGAAAGCATTAGCATTAGTTAATGGCATCCTTTCCAAACACCTCTTACTGAGTTAAAATTCAGCTGGTTTAAAACACAGCAGAAGCTATTTTTGTGTGAGGCTTTAAAGTCAACAGCATTTTTCAATGAACATGTTTACACTGCTGCTTTTCTTTTAGATAATTGAAAATAATTTGTGTGTGGACAAATGGGCATATGGTCTACACAATCAACAATATGCCTATTTCTCTCTCTCTCTCTCTCTCTCTCTCTCTCTCTCACTCTCTCTCACTCTCGCTCTCTCTCTCTTGATCATTTGGAGCTTTTAACTGCTGACACTTTTTGTACCACAGCGTATTACACACTACAAAGCTGTGGAACTGTTTTCCACATTGTCCACAATTAACACCACGGGTTAGTGCTAATAACTGAACAAACCTTCGTTCTGTGAGACAGACATCTTTTGAAACAAACTTTACTTTATTCTCAGGACCTGAATGCCCAGCGCAGTCCCAAGAAAATTGTCAGGCTAATTTTAGATGTTGTTATCTATTGTTCAGTGACTTACTTTACGGCTGAAAACTCAAACGAGCATTCATCTGTGAAAACACTCCATATGTCAGTAACTTGGAAACGAGGTTCTTGAAAATGCCCTTTTGTGACTCCATTTCCTCATAAGATACCTGACAATTGCTTTGGGAAGATTTTTGCTCCCTCTTGGGCACCGGAGGGGGAACCTGAAAATAGGGAAAACTCTTCAGAGGACTATGCCTGCCTTCCCAATCGGAACAGGACAGACATTTTATTACATATTCAAACAGGTGAACACAAGTTGAAGGATGAGCACAAGCATATATTCCATGATGACATTATTTATAACTTAGTTCCACAAAAAACCCCAGACCTTACATCAGTGCATGAGTAACCATCCCAGTGATGGGTGAAGAGTTACTGGACAGCCATTTCAAATGATCAGCAGAAAGTCTAGAGCAGATTATTAAAGGAATTTAGGCTTGGGCATTTGTTTTACTTATTAGTAATAAGATATTACTGACATTACTGAAACAACAAAATCTTTTGAACAATTTAAAAAAGAAAACAGCACTTCTCAAAATGTATAGACAGTGGAGGTCAGATTTGCAGCCAGATTTACATAACCAAATACAATTTAAACTCAGGCAGACTCATTTAGTAAATTATGCAAACATTAACTTCCTGTGGAGCAGAAATCACAGCCTAAAAAATGGCAATTTCAAGCACAAGGCTCTGATGAACTTCTTTTGTTGTAGGCAAGGATACGTCTGTGGCGCTGAATCAGTTGCCTGTGCATTGTGCTACAGCAGCTTGTGCATGACACTATGGTGGGGGGGGGACTGGTCAACAGCCATATATTTATCAAGGTAAAACAGATTTTGCCATTAGACTTTAGACCAATGCTGGCTGTTGTGATGGTGTGCTGGAGGTGGCCACAGATCACATGGTGAGCAAACAAGATAAAGTCAGAGAAGATAAATTCAAAAGGACGCTTGGCTTGCCACGTTTTACTACCAACAGAAATCCTTCGTAACACAAGGAATAGAAAATCTGGCAACCAAAATATCTGTGCAAAGCAGAGCATCCACAACAACCAGATCCATCTCAACCAGATCAACAGCCGTGAAGGGAAGCGCTCTCAGCGTCAGCCTGCGAGTAAGGCCTTCTGTAAGACCCAGTGATTAGGTAATGAGCAGTAGCCATGGTGATAACAACTAGCCACCGCTGCTACTCTGCCTGTGAGTGGGGTTTGCTCTGCCCCCTGGTGGACAGTGCCCCATCTTCCTTCCTGGCACCACACCGCGCCATGTCCCCAAAACATGACATGCAGAAAAAGTGAACATCATAAGCCCTGATAACTAAGAGTGGGCTCTTACATCACACTGCCCCCACTACACCGCGACAGTGTTATATGTACTCCCTAGCTCTGAATAAAGGGTATTCCTTTTTTAAAAGGTCTACATAAGCGCTGTCATCAATTTTAGTGAACATAGGTTGTGGAAAGTTGTATCAGAGAAATGAGTGGCAGGCATAGAATGTGCACAGCAAGTTCCTTCAGGAAACTCTAATTACAGTCGAGCAATCGGGCGGCCCCAGTACCCGCATATGCAATCATCCTGCTGCATACACACAACACTTTTACCACCCAATCACAGGCACACATGACCAGTGGAGCACCTTTTTAAACCAACAATCAGACCTCTCAGTGCTGCTGCTTGCCTGCGCTGCTTTGCATGCTTCACTGCTACTGCGCAGACTTGTGCTCACCCTCCACCACCCCAGCGCCACCTGTTGTTTGAATCTGCTTCTAGATACTGGGAGGTTTTCTAGCATTCCTCCTGTTTAGTCGGGGAGATGTATAATACTCCCTTTTAGATAGGGTGGTGCATGCACTAGTGCCAGAAGCAGATCAGAGAATGTATCTACATATTCATGTAAATATTTTAATATGTGAGTTGTCCTGACTGATATGAAACATTTGCTAAAGGTAATAATGAAATATAAGGAAAAAAGCCAACGAGAGTAGACTGAATAAATAATATTTAGTTTTCTAGGACTGACTGACATTAGACTGAAGGGGAACCCCCCCTTGATTAGAATGAACATGCATAATAACAAAGGGGAAAGGTGCAATTGAGATTATTGTGTTACAGTCATCCTGGTAATTGGCTTTTTAATGGAATGGATGTCCTTTTGCATGTGTTTTTTAATGGACGAATTGAATATCTGCACATAGGACAGACATCTGTTGCATGATGGGCATGCACAATAGTCCAGTCCTCTTAGGTTGTTTCTGCTATTCAATTTAATAATGTTTCATTAGAAAATCACTTGCTACCTTTAAGTAGAGGTTGAGAATGCATGGCTGCTTGGTGTTGCATTTTATCCCTTTTTGAGAGTGCAAACTGAGTGGCAGGCTTATTAAAGCAAGGTGCAGTAATATTAATGAGCTGACAGTGACTACCCTTAGACTGCTAATGAGCAGTAGTGTCAGGTCTAGGTGAAGCTGTGGTGAAGGAAAGGGGGGGTGGGGTGGAGGGGTGGAGGGGTGGGGGGGGCACTGTAGCGCTGGTGTTAATTGGAAGGAGTTGTTCACGAGCACACACAGGTGGCTGCCGCAAATAGAGTCTTTCATTTACATCCCATCATATCCCTCTGCAGCCTCCAGTTGCCTGGCAATCATAGCGAAAGCGCTGCGCACCATCTGCTTGTGTTCCAGCCCTCGCCGTGACTCATGGAAATGAAGCAAGGCCGATGTTTAATTGTGCCGAGCGCAGAACGCTGTCTTTGACTGCTGGAGACAAACAGCACAATGAGATCCCTCTCTGTTCACATAAGTGCCAGCAAAAGGCAAAGAAAGTTCTCTTAAGTTGTGAATGCAATTGGCAACTTTACCTTACTTTATACACTTTCTGTTAACTTCATGTTTCTCATGTGCACCCAGTATTGCATTTATGTTCATAATTAATAAAGATGATGGTCCTGATTTCAGAAAAGCAAACTTCCAAAACAATTTCCCGGTTCCCGAAGTCTGATGAGTGCATGTAAGGAAACAAAAAAGCAATTTTCAGCAATTTGCTCAAAATGAAGAGTTCTTCTTCATACGGCGAGCATTTGCATCTAGATTTCATCTGCCACTTTGGCAGCACTTCAGTCATTGTGTTGCTCTGCACATTAATTGCTATAAAAATGTATTTCTCAGCGTAGCTTATTTGAAAACGTGCTGCCGAATTGTTCATTTTCATAAACGGCTCAAGCGATTTTGTGGCAGCAACGTGCTTTTCAGGATGTTGGACTGACGGGTCTCCCTTGAGGAATCCACCAAAAAAAGCCATGACACGTTGGTGTCCCATGACTTTGAGGCTTGGGTTCCCATTTCTTCCAGCCTCCTGGAAGAGCAGTGTCCATACTCAGGAAGCTTTGCTCCACAGCACCATGGAAGATTCCTGCAGATCCTGACACATACAACATTTCTCAATTGAGTTCACAATTTATTTTTTTTTAAAAACCCTTTATGCTTATGACGACTCATTCAATAAGAAACAAAAATTTTAAAGAGAGATAAGTTTTGAAGCACTGCTTTTAAACATATTTACTAAATAGGTGAACGTGTGATGTGGGTGAAGAGCTTTTTTAGTTTTGGAAATTGAAGAAATGATTGTGCTGGCATTTCGATGTGTTTTTGGCATTTATCTCCAAGCTCTTTGCCACAGACCTTGGATTAATAATAAACAGATATGAACAAATTGCAGAGGAATGGAGATGTTGCACAACAGCTCACATAACTGAAAGCAGGAATTTGAATTTGTTCTATTCAGGTGAAAAAAAGCCTGTTAAACTTCATTCTGGAAGTTGTGGAGGTATTATTTTGAAAAACTCCTCCAAATAAAACTGAAACCTGTTATAACTATCAGCAACATAACAGTATTAGGGCCTCACTTTTATCTCTGATGACAGCTGGCTCATTGCATTAAATCAGCAAATGCTTCAAATACAGCTCAAAACCTCCACAAGCTAGAACAGTTTGTGTGATGTTAATAAATTAGAACATACCATAGCCAGTGTTTCCCCAAATATGGTTTGGCTTCTGTAAAACAGTTCACACAAAGTTCATTGTCATTTTTCATTTCTCTGCAGTCAATGTTTTTTTTTTGTTACAGAAATAGGTCTTATATTGCCTGTGAAAACAGCGGCTAGAAGCCCATATTTCAATGAGTAGTTAGAAATTGCATCACCCATGGTAAGGGAGTGCTCAGTTGGTTTGGGGTCCACATTTCATTGCTATCTAGAAACCCCTGCTGGTCGATTGGGCACCAATAGACCACATGCCAAAGGCACGTGTCTTCCTCTGACTCAGCTCAATATGAGCTTGGCTGTGGGCTGCCACGTCAAAAAAAAAATGCAGGCTGTTGACACCACATTTCAGCGGATAACATGTTTTTGGATGTCTTCACTCTCCAGAATTGGCAGTCTAGATCACACATGAACACTTCTACAAATAGTTGATTGAATATTCCAAATTCAAGAGAAAATTAGGCTGGGTCATGTTCAGCCCCACATTGGCTGCAAAAAAATATTAAGAAAAATGAAATAAATGAATTGGTCCCATTTAAATAGGTAACAACTGACAAATTCTTCAGGACCTGTGATGTGTTTTGAAATCGTTACAGACCTGGAATTGTTGCTTAATCCCTGGTCGCTCTGTGATAAGACTGTGCGGTCTGTCCAAACTGAGGATGATATATCATTCTCAAAAAGCAGAGGGAAGCTCTGCGCTCTTGGACCAGGTCCATTCTATGGTGGAATTGGTGCTCTTTTCCAAGGTGACGTGTAAGAGAATATGAAGCATTAGCCATATGAAAGGTGTCCATTCATAAGGCTAATGTCACGTTAAATTTGCACGGGTACATTTTGCCCGTATAGCGGCGCTATCTCTGTATGTAAATATCATATTTTCTCTTCAGCTGCGCATAAAAACATGTTTAACACAACAGGTCTCCACAGGTCTGACATGTGACACATGTAAGGCTACGGCCAGGTTTCAAACAACATTTACCATTAACTTTGACTAATTTTAAAAGGGTTTAAAATACTTTGTTTTCCTTCACATGAAACTTGGACACTTACATTCAATTGTAAGTCCAAGTTCAATTGATCGATTGAACCCTTGCCTTTACTTACAGTAACATGTGACATTAATGAATGTTGCACATGACATGTGCAAAGTAAATTCTCCCTGGAAACCTTTGCTGCAGTCAACCATTGGTCAGCCTCAGCAACTACATGTTCTCATACTCAACCAATCACACACTAATAGAGCACCTTTTTTAAACCGACGGTCGGACCTCTCCATCGCTGCTCATTGCCTGTACTGCTCTTTGCATGCTTCACTTGCTGCAGCTCACAGACTTGCTCTCACCCTCCTCCACCCCAGCCTCCACCTGCTGTTTGGATTAGCTTACTGGTGGCGAGGTCCTGGGGGGAGGGGCAGGGCAGAGCAGTTAGATATTTCTCCTGTTAGTCGGGCAGATATATCATGCTCCCTGTTTGATAGGTTAGTGCATGCTGGTGCATTCACAGAAGTATCTAAAGCAGATTCATTCAGCGCCAACCAAAATAATTACATTGCATATTCATTAATATATATCTAAATATGTGAGTTGCCCTGACTGAAAGTAGGTTTTAGAATTGATAATGTCATACAAAAGTATGAGAAATATGAAAAATATGATACATTATAACCAAAGCCATAGCTGAAGATGATGATGTCAAAGACAGTTGTCCCTGCTTAACCAATTGCATTTTTTAACTTCTTCAGTACAGCACCCATTAATGCTAGGAGCACGTGGCCAGAAGACCATTGATAGGAACACTGCTGAGGCAGAGTCTTGCCAAACCATTATATTTCCAGCCTGGTCTTAAGATCACTGCAATGTTAAAATTCCACACATGAATTGTGTCTTGCACTTTCTGTATGAAATCACAGGGTGAGTACACTACATTTACTACTGGAGCACAACAATATTCCTGGCTGTATGATAGTAAGAGACAGCCCTAGAAACAAATTCCACTGTCCCCTGCTTAATTTAGGTGTTTGTTATTTGCTAACGTATTCTTATGTTTAGCCTGGTATTTTTAGTGCAAGAGGAACACAGCCTCAATTGTTAATCCTGGGTGCAAATGTGGGCATGCTGGTAGAGAGCTTTGCATAACACCTTTGGCTGCCAATATTGTAAATGGCTACAGATAACAACACTTATCTGTTGCATAACTCTTATATAAAGGGTCACTAGGTACCAGCTTTGAATGATGATTTTAGAAAAAAGGTAAAGAAGAAAAAGAAGTAACAGTTGTCATGTGGTAGAAAGGAAACGGTTACAATTAAATACAATTGTTTACATTTAAAAGTAAGACACAGGAAAAAAATACAGCCAAAGCCATAGCCAAAGATGACGATGTCAAAGACAGTTGTATTATTATTATTATTATTATTATTATTATTATTATTATTATTATTAATAATAAACTTTTCCCAGAACAACACACGTTAATGCCAGGAACACATGACAAGATCATTCAAACCATGCACGTTTCAATCCGTGAAATGCATAGATGCTGATTTTTAGGAGGTTCGTTTTTGGAGTCTGCATCAGTTTTCTCATACTGAGAAACAATAGATCTGTGAAAGCTATTTAGAATATTCTCTCTGCACACAACTAGATGGCAAGGACAAGGATTTTGACATTGAGATATATTGAGAAAACGAAGGCTTCTTTCTTTGTCCTTAACATGAGTAACTGTCCTTATTCTCAGCCTTCTAATATACAGGTGACTTCTGATGAATGATAGCTCATTCTCTGTTCACTGAAGCAGATATAAATTGCACTATGATGTCTCTCATCCTGAAAACCTGTCTACTAAAAAGCAAAACACGAAAATCATATTTTCTCACTTTGACACAATGTTCACATTATTGTATTTTCTGTTATGTTAGTTCTGTATAGTCTTTCTGCACCCTGTCACTGATCACAGCACTCTCACAGAACGGGGAACCCCTCAACTGGGATTAGAACTCTCCAGATTTCTCAATTCCTGTATACTTTAATATAAAGAAAGGCAGTGTCCTTCATTTGAACGTGTGTACAGACAGAGATCGCAGAAGTTCAGTGTTGAAATGTCATCCGATCCTATCTCTGAGATGATGCATTGAGATGGATTTATTTCATGTTCTTCTGACTGATACAGACACAATCCAAGTAGCAGTAGGAAATCCAACTCAACGGTGGCATGCTGTGGTCTTGTTTGGCTTGGCAGTCAAGCATATAAAACAATCAAGTTCTGCAGTCCATTTTTAGAACTCTGGCCATGGGAACTTCCAGAATCCCCCCTAACCAAACCTATTTTTTCCATCCTTACTGCCTCTGTAAAACCTGTTAATCCTGTAGGATGCTTCACAAGATGTATTAAGCCATATGGGTATTTATTGTGTGTGTGTGTGTGTGTGTGTGTGTGTGGAGGGCTGGCAGTGTAGTATAATGGGTAAGGAACTGGTTTTGTAACCTAAAGGTCACAGGTCGTTTCCCGGGTAGGACACCGCCGTTGTACCCTTCAGCAAGGTACTTAATCTGCATTGCTCCTGCATCTATCCAGCTGTATAAATGTATGCAATGTTAATTCTATGTAAAAAAAAAAAAAGTTGTGTAAGTAGCTCTGGATAAGAGTGTCTGCTAAATGTCTGTAATGTAATTTGTGTGTGCGTGTGCATGTGCGTGTTTGTATTTATGCATACATGTGAAACAGTGAAAACGTGATTATGTGGATTCACAGCAGAGGAACATAGATTGCAGTAGAACGCTATTCAAATGAATGTTATCTGCAAACATGTCTCTACTCTTCTTCTAGACACATAACAAATACTAGCTAATATATGAACATCTACATCTGTAAATTCTGTGTTTACAATAGAAAATGAGATATTTTAGATCAGCTACAATGGGCTGTTGGGTATGTCTTTAATGAGCTGACAAGGTTAAAACTAACTTTTTTTTTCTTTTTTCTTTTTACCGTGAAGAGAGACACGTATGCCTGGTAACGATTGATAGAGAAGGCATCTGCGGAAACGGGTGCTGGTCCTTGCCTAGGGTTGCAGACCCCTGTTACGAGCCTGGTGCACTGCTCTCTGCATTTGAGTTTGCAAATTCGTTGAATGGTGGTCGCTTTGGTTTGTGGTGGGAGACGCTTCTGTTAAATTTGGATTCAGTGGACACAGCACGAGAGTTCCTCTGGAGTTCACCTCTGCCTGATCGCTCAGCTGTTCCTGTCCTCTCACTGCCGCTTTCCATCTTTGGAGATAATTCCCAGACAATGGGCGTGGATTAGTAAATTATACATCGTTCTTCTCTTTGTGTTTGTGACTCGAGTGGCTTTCTGTTTAATGCGGTCAGAGAGGTATGCTCTCAGTGACCATGCTATTTTAATAAATCGCTTTAAATATGTTTGACCTAAGTGGGGGATTTAAGAAGACGTGGTATTAACTAGAGCTAGAACATTATCCTACACTGACAGCGGGGATACGTGGTCTCGCGCTTGTTTTCGTACACTCAACACGAACGGATGCGCGCAGGAAGCCGCCGTTTTGCTTTTTAATGTTGCGCTCCTCTCGCGCGATATGAAGTCTACATTGTGATATAGAACCATAATTATTCCTCTTTGAGCGGAGTTGCCAAAGAACAAAAGAGAAATGAAGACTGAACTGTCTGGAATCATCTTGACGCTCTGGATATTTTTAGAGGTGAGTCCCCGCTTATTCAGCCGTGTGTACAGTAGCCTGTGTTTTGGGAAAGACTCGTATGAAATTGTCGTTTACGTGGTACAGTACGTCTTTGTCTTAAGTTACTGTTTTTTTTTGTTTTTGTTTTTTTTTTCATTTTGAGGTGATAAGGTGAAGATAAATTGTATTACTGTGTGGTCCCTCAAATGATATTTAGCCTACACAGAAACTATGTAGCAAGCCACATAGAGAAGGACAGAAGCATACACGATGCAACTGAGTTTTACCTTTCATAACAATATATACCAATATATACCAAGACAACAAGCATGCACCTTTGCTAATATTTCAAGGAAGGTGGCACACTGCTCTGTTGAAACGGCACCTGTTATACTAGGCTACAAAACAACAGTAGCCTCCCCCGAATTTGGAAAGCGGCTAATGGCATCAATAACTTCTGTGAAAAGTTGAGGAAAGCCCTTCTTATTGCCCTTCTATGTGAAATTCGTGTTATATATATATACGTTTATTTATTTATTTTTTCGAGCTCATGGTAGAGTTATACTAAGTAGCCAACTTGATATTTCTTGATGTTATACAATCGTGTTATAGTCAGAAAATGTTAATATAAGACCATTTGTTCTCACCAAATCAATTAGGTAGTGTTGAGAGAGAGCGGACGCTTTCAGAAATCGTTTACCGCGAAACACATTTTATATAGCCTTGTGTACACAAAATTGCTCGTTCATGTTTCTTTGGCATTATTTCAAGTCTTACAACTATTTTGCAATAATTTTAGAAAAAATGTATTGAAGACTCAGTTTAATTCCTGCAATGTGAAAAATGTAAAGCACATATCAATTATTTGTCTTTGAATGGCAAATTAGAGTGAGTAACTTGCTGTCAGATGTAGGTAAGAAGGCTACAAGTGAGAAGACGGCTATGCTATAGTGAAATTCCAGCTTAATTTGAAACGGACAATGGAAGCTCTCTGTAGGATATTGCTCTTGACAAATATATAGATTTTCAAATATAAAAGGAAAGTTAAGCCTCAATAATTCTATAATAAAGCCTTCTTGTGCGTACTCGTGAGGGCCTGTTCAATGAATGATGAACAAAAGCTCTACAGAGCAAAACGCAGAGAATCGCTCTTGGAGCGTTATTTGTGATTAGCCTTGATCACATGTTGACAGCGTATGGACTCAGGCTTGAATGGCCGATTACCGCTTAAATTGAGTTCTTCAATAAAAAGAAAATCTGAACAGATTCTAGCTGTTGAAACGGGAATACATGACAATTGTTTCAGCATTGAAAACACTAATGTTGTGCCGCCCAGTCGTTCACATGGACGCACTATATTAAATGCCTATGGCAGGGAGTAGGTAGGCTACTTATCACTGACATAGTGGACAGTGTTGGATGTTTAAAATGTATATCACTTTGGAGGTATTCTAATGTGAGGTCATAAACAGATTTGGCCTTGCAGTAGTTTTCGCAAGTCAGATACAGCAGGCCTTCTATTTGCAGCTTATGGCTATTTTAACGTTTTTTTTTTTTTAAATTAACTGCTTGGAACCAAAGCAGTCCAGTCACCGAGGTGTCCTCTCTCCTCCACCACAGTGCTCAAATGCTACTACATTTACTTCATTCATGATGCTGTTTTTTTTTTTTTTTGGGGGGGGGGGGGCAGTTTCAATAAAACTCTGTTTAATTAAGAGACAGTTGCTTGCTGTAGAGTATCCTGCTTTTTTGCTGTGCTATAAGTAAGCACCGCTCCCAAAGTAGTTAACCATTCTGAATTATTGTAGCATTGAAAGATGAAGTGCTAGGGAGTCAGTGATTATATGTTTCAAGTGAAGAAGAGAAGTTTTAGTTTGGGAAATTGTGATATACAGATGGAGTCTTTGAGCTGTGTAAATGCACCATTAATCAAATCTGGCATCTAGCCAGTTAAAGCACAAATGGATAATTACCATTGTCTATCAAGTGTCGTCCCCCCCCCCCCCCCCCCCCCCCCCAGGCTTGCATTCTGTGTGCACATACAAATGAATGTGCACCCGCACACACAATAAATTCTCTCTCTCTCTCTCTCTCTCTCTCTCTCTCTCTCACACACACACACACACAAACACACACATACAAACACTCACATACCCACTCACTATATTATTATATATATATCATATATATAAACAGAGGAGTGTTACAGTGATGTTCTTAAACAATTCTCCCCTTCCGCTGCGTGCTTGGTCTCTGTACAGCGGCTCTGCATCGGTTTAGTGTCATTATTTCTGTTTAGCTAACTTCTTTTTACAGTAGTCCTGTGTTTCCACATAATATAGAAATGTGCCAGTGTTTCTCTATCTGGTTAAATATGTGCAGTTTTCATGAGCAATATCAGTCTTTTTTGGGCAGTAGGTTAGTAGTACATCTGATATTAAATCCTCCGGAGCAATCCACAGCTTATTATTTGAGTATCTGAACATAGAGAAAGTCTTACAGAAAGACAGAGACATAACATCAGATATGAATAGTAAAACAAAGGATTTGCAGGTGGAATGCATTATGAACTAATACACTCTTTGGTATGGGGTCTAACGTAGCGCCGCTGCCATTAAAGAGGTCTTGGGTCGTTTTCCCCAGTTCAAATGACCTTGTGGTTTGGAGGCACTTCCCAGTGAATTCCTTCCTGAAACTGTAAACACAGCACCCGCTGCGTTTCTGCTTTGCATTCAGAATCGGAGATTGAGAGGATGTAACTGGCAACCACCGTGGGTTTGCATCTGATCCAGGTGGTCTGACTGACAGCCAGCTGGCCTCGTGCCAGAAAAGGGGGATACGCCGTGAGAGTCGATCGGACGCGCTTAGCCAGATTGAGGGCATGCTCATTTCAATCAAAACAGACTTAAGTTGTGTCGCGTTCAGTCAAACAAACCTTGAGGCACTTTGAGACTGGAAAACCCAAGAAACAGGAAAAGGCGTGGTCTGAAAATTGCGGTGCAAATCACCAGATCAATAAACTCCACAGCAGGTATTTGGTGGTGGTCTGTGATGTGCTGAATGATGATTTCATACATATGGTACATGTGTAGCAGCTCAATCCTGGTTAGAACAGTCAGCCATGTTACCTTGGCCTCCTGAGGACCATACCAGACCACTTGCACACTGTGTACATGCAGTGGATGTTACTTAATTCTAGCTAAAGCTTTCATTAAGGCTTCTTGTGCCACAAGCATTCTTCTATATGTTGTGGCGACACGTAATGAAATGTAATTACTTCACTGAAGACAAGTGTCTTCCCTCATTTCTATGTAGCGTTAAGCCAAATTAAGCTTAAGTCAATGACATCTAGGCAGCAATTCCTAGAATTTTGATATATAAGTTAACAGCAGTTTCTTTATAACACTGCAAGGATTGGACACCCTCAAAATTCAGATTTTCTGCCATATTATCTTTGTAGGAATGAAGTGGGAACATGAGTCTGTAGATTCATCTACATAAAGATTATAGGTAAGAAATAGTTCAGAAATGTAGCAACACAATTGTAAGACTGCAATAGAAAAAATGTCATAACCAAATAATATGTACTTCATATTTCTGTAATAACTTGCGCCCGCAAATCAACTCACTTGATTGGTCCACATATATACCTGTGATTAACAAAATGGCTCACTGGAAGAAAATGAGACCTTTGTATCTTAGGTAACATTAAGTAATATTTGTCACTAAACACAAGTGGAGCTGACCTTGGCCTGGCAGTTTTGAATGCAACCAAATGAAAGCTAATTTTCATTGGCTTGAAACTCCTACCATATTCTCTCACCATATTCAGCCCACGCTGAGATAAGGAAGCATTTAATCTGAGGGATTTCATTGAATTCCATATGTGCCCTTAAACAGTCTATATCAGCCCATAGTCCTGTGGAATTCGATGGCATTTATATATATCTGACGCCATTTGTGTAAAAATTCTCAATGAAGTTACTTATGTTGGCAAAGATTTCCCGTTTCTCAGTAACTAAATATTCAAGCTTCAAAGCTATTAAGCTAATGCCCCAGGTTAATACTCTGTTAGTGCTCCTAAATGCCCCAAGATTACTTTTGCTGTACCATACTACTACTACGTAACTTTCTATGAGGCTGGAGGTTGTATATTAACCAATAGCAAGTATAGTTAGTTTGAAGTGTTAGTGTTCTAGCCTATCGTACAGAGTTGGTGTGTCCTCCACTGTACTTATACTGTACAATAACATGTAGTATATTAAGTCTATATGAAGTGAGAGCAGAATGGAATAAGAATGTTATATTATGAATATAGTCATGGCTAAGGGGTGCTGCTTGGTGGCTTGCTGGTAGCCCCCTAACTGTGCCGATATTAACTATGTAAGACGAGTTTGAGTTCCCTATAACTTTTATAAAACAGATGCATCAACAGATAGCCCAACAGAATCGCAGAAAAAATAAGACATGACCATTTCAAGTAGGGAACCTTAAACCTTAGAGGTGTATCCTTCCACAAGCCGAAGTTTAGTCGCTAGGCAACTGGAGTACTATTCCTTGGCTAGCATTCACATTTATACTGGTCTGTTGCAAGTAGATTGGCTGAAATCTGGGTTGCTTTTTAAAGTGGCCTATCAGCATGTCAGAAATGCATAAAACTGTGATTTTAACACGTGTTTGAAGATATTAACTTGAAGACAAGGGCTGAAAGGGCTATACAGTACGCAGAATGTGCAACTTTTTTTTGGCGGATCCCCTTGTAGCACCAGTAGAAATGTGGAGGTATGGCTGTTAGGCTACTTTGGGGTAGCTGCTCATTATACTAATGAGTGAGTGAGGATTTCTAGTGACGCTCATTTACTGGCAATTTTGTCCATAGCAGCTTTCTTACAGGCTAACGGGCATGTAGGAGCTGGCCCTTGATTTAGCTGTTTTGCCTGTCTGCATGTGACCAGAGCAAACACTGGGCAGCCATTGGTCTGCGCGCTCAACCGTTTAATAAGAATTTGGGATTTGAGGCTTAGGAAATGCTGCCTGTCCAAGTGTTACAATTTTACAATTAAAATTTAGCACATACTCAAGTCTAAAGACTCAGAAAACTATAATTATAATTTAAGTGGTGACCAGTTGTAGATGGTGGTAGGTTCTGCATGGAGTAGTACTTGTATGGACCAATGGTATCTTATAAAATTGGGGAGTTTATTACTATTACCGGTTAGCAGTACTCTGTGTGTAGTGGTGTATAGTGATGTAATTAAATATGCAGTAATAATCATTCACTCCTGTAACAACCTGTGCTATACTGTGGGGTGTGTGGGCGGACTACATTTTCAGATGATCTATGAGAGATGCTTGAATTAAAGATGAAATTCCTTCAAAGAACATGGCTATGATCTGCATGGTCTGGAAGCCTATTCAGGTTATGCAGGATGTTATGGGCAGAATTCATTCACAGTTTGGATCTAGTATTACATTTTCATTTGTGGCCAATATTATCTCCCATTATATCAATAGAGCGAGGGTCTGGCTAGGACATTGTCTGTCAAAACCTGGAACCTTTGACCCATGAATTTTTGCACATATATGGCACTGGACCCTCTTTTCACATAACCAGGTTCCAGAAGATACTTCCTCTTTAATGTCAATATTATTTCACTTTTATTTATATTTTTTAATCAATAACAAAAAAGGTCTTTGAAGTTTTGAAATTAGACACTTTGATGTGAAATAATATATAGCAGAGGATGGTTTCGATCCATCGACCTCTGGGTTATGGGCCCAGCACGCTTCTGCTGCGCCACTCTGCTGCGATGGGGCTGGTATTTTGTTCCACTCTGAAACTGATTTAGGGCTTTGTTAATGACATTCAGATCACCAACAAACAAACAATGAAGAGCTACACCCCAGATGGGACTCGAACCCACAATCCCTGGCTTAGGAGGCCAGTGCCTTATCCATTAGGCCACTGGGGCTCTGCACACTTGTGGTTCTGAGTCAGCAAGTCAGCCAGCTCCTCAGAAAGAGACAGTCGCTGTTCATGGCTGGCCCTCTGGGTCCAGCAATAATGGATACTAATATGAGGAGGAGTGTGAAAACTCTTAAGAATCCCCTCATTTTTATTTGTATCTGTAGTATAATTAAATGTGCATGATCTGCTGTTCCCCAAAGTGTAGATCATTTCTGTCTAGACATGTCTAGATGACTTCAGATGCTCCTGGAGCTGTGTTGAGAGACAACCAGAAGGCATCTTCTTTTTGCCTGAACTCCCAAATTGTACTAATGAGAAAGTAATTGTTCTAAAGTGCAGGAGGTTCAGTACACTGTAAAGAAGACAGTAATGTTAGCTATTCAGGGTCACAATCCTACCAAATTGCCCACACTTGTATACTCCATAATGAATGCACATTTAGAATAGCTTACACTTTTCTGTGGGATATCAATTTGTGTAATGACCATGAAGCAATGTTTGCTGCATGATGCTCATATGTAAAATGAGATCCTGTTGGTTGTCTGGCATCCTGCAGCACACTGATCTGGCAGTGTAGGTAGGGCTGTCCCTCTTAAGATTACATGTTTTCAGCTCCACAGCTGAAATCGCAAATTGGCTCCCGGAAAATCATGACATAACGTAATGATGAGGCCTTTCAGCCCAACAATGCTTGCCATTTCCCTAACTAAATTGTACCTAGTGCTCTGATTACCTACAGACTAGATTGTATTTAACACCGTTTCAAGCCTGGTCTTGAAAACCCCAGAGTTTCTGCCTCTACTACATGACCTTGCAGACTGTTCCACACAGTGACTTCTCTCTGCATGAGAAAAGGCTTTGTAATGTCTGTGCGGAATTTACCTTTTGCTAATTTACATTTATGTTCCCTTGTTCAACTAACAGAACTCAACCTGAAGAATCTCTTGTAGTTCACTTTGTTATCCCCTTTATGAATTTAAAAGCCTCAATCAAATCACCCCTAAGTCTCCTTTTACTAAGCTTGAAGAGGTTAAACATTTTATTTTATTTCCTCATAGCTTTTATCTTTCATACCAGGACTCAATTTGGTTGCTCTTCTTTGAACCTTTTCCAGAACCTTTATATCTTTCTTGCAGTACAGTTCCCAGAATTGCACACATTACTCCAAGTGACTAACAAATGTATTGTATAAGATAAGTATGACTTCCTTGGATCTATACTCAATGTTTCCAAACAATAATCGGCGTTGAATCTGCTATCCGACCAGCCAATAATGCATAGCACCTAAGAGTGCCATTCAGAAACACATGCATGTGCACACCATGTGCACACACCCTTGCTTGCTTAACTGTACATATTCCCACATGCACGTGTAGGCACACACAAATACACACATTCACACACTCGCACTTGCTTTATAAAAAACATAAGAATTCACATGCCTTATTTGCACATATGCAAATTGTCTTCCAGAGTCACACTACCTTATTATTTGAGGGATTATTTGCCTGGTAAAGTGGTCCACTTTTATTAGGAACACTGGCAGTCGAAGCCAATGGCATATCCTCGCTGTTTGCACTTGTGTAAACAGGGATTATGCTCCACGTTCAGTGCCTTGTCTTTGAGCTGAGAGCAAGGTGTTTTAAGGCAAAGGCGGCATACTGGGCTGGACACACTGATCTTCCAAGAATTCCCTTTGAGGGATTAGTGCTCCCTCCCACTCTCGGAGACACTGTGGACAGCCGCTGTGAAATGGTCCTCACAGATTTGTTTGCGTCTGTTAATAGAATCGACATCCCTGTGGTTTGAAATATTGATTTCTCAGCTCATGGTGGGATGCTGTTACAAAAACAAAGACTGTGTGGTTAATTCATTTTCTGCATGGTATCTGGTGTGAGAACAAATGTTATATCTAACACTTCAGTTATAAGAGCCCTCTTCAGTTACAGCATATATTGGTCTGAATTTATTTGCTGTCTGTAGTTTCTCCAACATGCATAGTTAGGACGTCATAGGAATGTTACGGGGTAGGATAATTGCAGTGGTTTTGTGCCACTTAGTGTGAAATAACACTTTTATTGTAACTCTGCTCCAAACATATATATATATATATATATATATATATATATATATATATAGACATTTCACTTATCATATACGTCTGATGTCGCTTGGAATTAATTCTGGTGTATTTTTAAGGCAAACCAGGGCCTGAAATATGTACACAAGCCATCATTAATCTTGTTTGTGTCTCTGTTATTTTTGATCTCCTGACCCTGATTGTTTCAGGCAGCAGATTCATTTTTAGTGGGAGGGAAGATCTGCAGTGTTTCCAGAAGTGGTTTGAACATTGATCCTTATCACAGTTTTGCCCAGCGGTCATTCTACTGGTCACACCCATTGGTCCCAGCGCCCAGACTCTGCCCATTCATGGTTATGGACATCCTTCATTGGCTCCATATCTCAGACCCCACCCATTAGTCTTCGCTATGATTGTGCCCAAAAGACCTCACTAGCATTAACCGACTTGCTGTGTGGTTCAGATGAATAGGATGCAAATGATCTCTTTTCAGCTCAACACATCATGTAACATTGATACTGAAATGAATTCTGAGTAAATCATCAACTCGAGGGTAATAATTACCATACTGATGTGATAGTCGCCAAGGTTTATACCTGATCCAGTAATTATAGCTGTACCTGTTGAGAAATACTGTTACTCTGTATCCTCTGGGGACTTGGCAAGAATGTTTAAGTATTTGCATTTTTTGACATAATACAAGTGTCTTGGATGAAAAAACATGTTGCAGTGGAAATATTTTTAAAATATTGTTCATTTTATTTTTATTGAACGTCCCTTGTAGTATAGGTTTCAGCATGGTCGAATATATATATTCAGAATGACTCATTTAGATGCGGACATTTGTGTATCCGAACAGACTACATTGTTAGCCCAACTGCAAAATTCCAACAGACGGCATCAAGAACCAAGCAAGGCGGAGTGCAAAGCAGCCTCTTTTGCACCCCGAAATAGCACGCCACCCGCAAGATAGGTGAAAGGAGAAATGGCAGGGCTGCTGGGTACCTGTGAAGGCACTTTTCCAGTGTTGTTTGAAAGATTCAACACTTAAGACTCAGGCCTGAATTGCAATTTCAACTCTATATTTTCTCAATATAGAAAGTGTAATACTCTTTCGTTTGTCTTAGTGCCGTCTGATGGTGATCTCAAATTGGTATAGGATAAATACAAAAGGAAAATGAAGGATCTTATTAGCATATTTCCTGTCCTTTAGGCTATTTGCCATTTCCCTTCCACTGTGCACAGGAGGATGGGAGAGAAAAATACAGAAACAGATGTGCGCCTTCCTGGCAGGGTTTAGCCTGAGACAGCGTTCCCCAATCTGCCTGAAAAAGAGAAGAATGTCTCTTCTATTTCCAGATTCATTTCCTTCTAAGTAATGAAGTGACTGGATTGCCATGCGCAAAATACTTTCTACTGAAAAGTGACTAAAAGTAAGGAGGGTAACCAATCTATATTTATGCGTCTTTTTGACACTGAAGTCCAGAAATATCTCCTGTGTAGGCAGTGTGATTTTTAATTTCCTGAGGCGGATGTAGTGGAATATAATGGTCTGTAATGGAACCTCTCACTAGGTTCACTGGCATTCTCCACTGAACGATTCCAAATGTTTTTGAAGGGGTTTTAATGTATTCATTATTCCAGGTATCACACATTCTTTCTCAGCAGTCTGTTTCAAATGCACCTGGTTGTAACAGCCCTCAAGTCCTCATTAGTTAGGAAAATAGGTGATGCGAATACGACAAATTTAAATACTTGACTGAAATTACACAAGCACAGATGTTGGCTAGACCAATAATACCTCAAATGTAATGAATTTTAACAGAATAAATTGCTTTATTATTAAGCAGTGAGTCTAGCAAGTTATTCAGTCCATGCATAGATGGCTGTGATTAGGCTACTTTTTGAGCATGACATTTTCACTCTTTTTTTTTTTTTTACAAAGTCAGCCACATGTCAAATGCACAGACAGCCTGTCTGGTGCATGTATGTTCCATTATCATGTTGGGCTCCGAGTATCAAAAGTGATCTCAGCTTGTTGGCCAATACCTGACATTATCATGCCTCTCCTCTTGTATTTGAGCTGCAGGAACTATCGGAACAAAGACAAATTAAAGAAATTTAAATGAATCAGTGCCGGCTGACTTTACGTCTCACGTTCAAATAAATGCACTGAATAATTTTAAGTACGGTTGATTTCACACTACTGGCAGATATTGTGGTGGGTCAGTGTTAAGTCACACTGGAGTGTCAGCAATTGTGGTTGAATGAACAAGTACAAGGTTTGGTCAACAGGTAACTAACACACACAAAGGTTTTTCTTCCCCTGACCCACTTCAGTGTAAAGCTCAGATGTACTTTAGCTTGCTCGTGCTACGGTACTGAACCATTGAATATGCTATTATGCAGCAGTGTCAGGTTCCAGCCTTGCCAGCACCCCGTGGAGTTGGCATATTTATTGTGAAGCCAGCGCTCACGTACTGTTTATTTAAAACTTATTTATTTAAAAAAAAACCTATTATCATTTCCATTGCAATGCTAATCATAGCAGTGGTGAGAAACTGAATTATCCACGAAGGGAATGATAAGAGATCCAGTCCCAGGGCTTTCATAACACCAGCAATCATAAATTCTGCACCATTACCCCATCCTTCTCTGTGCTGAAGCTATAGCTTTGTAATCTTTCCCCGGTAACTAACTTGAAACGAGCCATGTTTACTATATAAGTATCTTGTATGCTCTGTTGTATGTCTTAGGATGACTGTGCTAAAGATGCAGTGCTAAGATCAGTTAATCAAATGTAGATTGTGGATAACGATGTAATGTGACTGTCTATGTGGGCCTGAATGAAGACCCACCGCACTGTTTAGCATAAATGATGAAGAAGTGTTTGGTTTTCCATTTAAACTTCTCATCTCTCAATCATCTCAGCTGGTTTGGACATTCATTCTGTACCTTCTGGGCAGGTGGGGATAGGTGTTGCCTCTTTGCTTTTGCGTTTTGGCCATATATTATATCGAATTTAATACTGCCCATATTTAAATTTAAATTAATTATGATATTTCTTAATTCAGACAGCCACATTGCTATGATCTATTAGCAGCGATTATTCTAGATATACTTGGCTTTTGTACCATTAAAACCATGCTGTGTGTGTTATATTATTAGAATTCCATAATTTCATTTATCCTGACAGTGATGGATTCAGATCTGTGTCCGTGGGTAACGGAGTGGGGAGAGAATGGGGCTGCTTTTCTGCAGGCCGGCTCGCCGCTTTTCTCGCGTGTTCGTCAGCGCCCGGCGGCGTTGCTCTGGGAGCGTTTCTGCAGATGAAAGGTTTTTTTTGGCGGTCCCCAGGATTTGGCCCCCGCGCCAGCCCTGCTTGTGCCACTGCCGGCCATTGTTCATTCTTCCGAAGGCCTCGCGGACACAAGCGGCTCATTGTGGGCCCCCCTCCATGAGCCTGGCTTCAGCGGTGACGTCCTGCTCGCGTCTTCGGCCTGCGTTCGGGGGGACAAACGCGCGGCATTGTGTCCGCAGCGGGCGTGCATTGTGGGAAAACCCCGCCGTGCAGGCATGGCCAGGCCCGTGAGAGAAAGGCTGTTCTGGTCTCTGGCTGAAGAGTTTTCTATACCCTTTCTCCAGAGTGCCATATGTACCCTTACTTTGCTTTGTACCTACACTCTGACACTACAGCCCTGCTATACCTTTACCTACACTCTCACCATTCAGTGTTACCTAAACCCACACCTGCCAGGTGTATACTTGAATATGAAAGTGTACTTCAGTACTGCTTTTTGAAATGTGAATGTTGCTTGACAAAGTAATGCATTGAAAGAGAAATCAGTTTACTTACAATTAGGTACACCAATTTTCTCAACAGTTTTCTCACTTGCAAGTCAGTCATCCCTCAGTGAGAGGTTGATGGAGCCTTCTTGTCAGTCAATCATTACATTGCCCCTCCCCAGTAATCTAAATCAATTACCGATATTTCAGCATAGATGATGATTGACAGCAATGTTCAGATGTTACCACGTTGTCACATTCTGCGTTCAGTGCGTAGAACAGAATGCTGCAGACATTTTTAGAGTGTTAATGTGTGGTAACAGATTTTTTTCAAGGCAATAGGAAGTATACATAAAAATTCAAATCCATTAACCATACAAAAATTGTTAAAGACTGATCATAACAATGAAATAGTTTGCGGCAGTGTATGCCTATAAAAACTAAAACACAGATTAACTGAAATTAAATAAAAATGCATGTATTAAACTTGATTGACTTGTGATTAAATTTGATCACGGTCTGTTTTAACAGTCATGCCATTCTTTGGCAGTGCTTTGCATGAACCTTTTTTCTGCATGAAAAGAGTTGTTTGGAACAGAGAAGTATCGTTTTTCTTGTATCACAATATTTGGAAGGATTTCTCACCTCGGTTCAAGAATTCAGTACAGAGTCTTGTTCATGTGCCAATCATTTATTTATCAAATAGTTTGGAAGTGCAGTACTAATCAGGTCCAGTGGTAATGTTGTCTAGTTTTAGGGTCAGGCCTGACCCTTGCTCATTCACACTCCTTAAAAAGGCTATGTAGTGCAACCTGCTGATACACAGTGCTGGAAAGAATAATTTTTTAATTGGCTGTAATTGATTTTCCTTGCAGAACCAATAAAATGTGCAAACCATTATTGTCTGTGCCATCTGTTGGCTCATCTGTGACCATCCTTTCTTTATGTGAGATGCCTGTGGCACATCCTTCTGTGAAAGTTGTTTTTGGGGAATATCCCTGCCATTTGTTACAAGCCTATTTACACATGCACATAATTCAGGACTGTCAGCTTTTTCAAGTGTAATGTTCACACTGATGAGGCATTCGTCAAATGTCCGATGACATGTCGACTGCTCAATTCTTTTTCTTTTTTTTAAACTGAGGATTCCCTCAGTGAAAAACAGACATTGGATTTCCCTTCTTTCTTTATTTCAGACCACAATTGATATTTTTGTTTGTAAATGCCAGTCTTGTGTTGTGGTTTTGTGCCTGTATGGCTTCATTGTCATAAATTGATTCCACCAGTGTGTGTGTACCCGAAGGGTAGGCCTACTGTTGCATCCGATCACTCTTAAGACCTTTTGTGTTTGACAATTTAGTCCATGTCACATACTTTCCTCTCACCCAGTATAGCCCATTACTTTAACTAATTGCATTTATGATGTCACAATTGATCACTAATTAGTCATGTGACTGTGGCAATCTAATGCCAACAGTGACCCCATTTTTAATAAAGTGAACCACTTTCTTATGGAACTCTTTTCTACCTGCCTCCTCCACCAGCACAGCCTAATTTCTGCCTACAGTCATTGTGAAGGCTGTTCCATTGTAATACTCATCCCTCAAACTCTGAAATAAACCCTGTAATCCATATAAATCAATTTTTATCAAGAAAGTTTCCTTTTGGTGAAGTTATGCAGATTTCCTGGAATCTAGGACTAGAGCAGCGGGGCTGTTTGCTTGAAGAAGCTGTGCCAGGCCGCTCCCTCAGTCAGGTGGAAATGAGGCTCGATGCTCCATTACACACCGCTGATGGTCTCCTCAGCTTGTGGTTGCACGCGGAGTCATGCAGCCTGACCTTCAGCAACGTTGAACTCATGTAAATCAGCCCATGGCTGCAGACGTATGTAAATGTGGGACAGCTGCGGTGTTGTCTCTGCAGCGTGCGGGTGGAGTGTGGTTACGTATATGCAAAACCGTTAAGGCTGGATCAAATTCTCTGAGCTGAAATAACGAGGCGCTTTGCATGAATTCAGGCCTCGGTGAAAAGCTGCTCGAGTGGCAATTCCCAAAACCTGATGTGCAGGTTTCCATTTGCTTATGAAGTACACTTTTTCTCCCATTGCTTTCTGGGCTATGTATTAGTCTGAAGGAGGCTCGGGGAAATTGTAATGTAGCAATCTTCTGGTGACTTTCTTATGCCCAGTGATTGACAGGTGCAATGTTCCCAAGAAATTCACTTTTTAAAAGCATAGCCTAGTCTCAGGGATTCACCCATATCATAGTTTCCAGCCCAAGCATTCTTTCAATGTCTGGATCATCAAGTGCAGCTCATTAGCTTGATATGTAATGGTGGTGATATGAACAGGTCATTATGTCACTGGAGTTAGAAAATAATGAGAAAGAAACCTATGGCAGCGACAGGAGCTTTTTACTGTAGAAAGTCACAGTTTCTACTGTTCAAGTTGTGAAACCCTGGTAGTTAAATGGCTTTTATGAGGTCGTATCAAGCAAAAAAATGAAATCACATGTGCAGCACAAAAATGTATGTGAGCATAAAAATGGAAAAATAACAGCAAAGCAATCTGGGTGAAATTAAATGCATTCACTACATGGAGTGCTGATAATGACTTAGTTACTATAATGTTTGGTGCTGGTGCATTATGGGAAGGTGAGACTATCAGAGATAACTTTTTCTGGTGTTCTGTGCTGTTGGTGTGGTTGTTTATTCAAGCCATTTCTTACCTAGGAACTTTATGTTTCAGTATAACTGTAACATGTCCTTCATTTGATAGAGATGTGTATCCTGGATGTATCAGTTTAACATGTTATTGTAATGTTGTTTCTCTTTATATCAGAAAATACCGATTGTAAGATATATTTTGACAGAAGTATTTTCAATGTATGTATTGTACATGTTGGAAGGAAATCGTACAAAAACACTTTTGGGGGAGTTTGAGCACATAATTTGATGACATTTTCTATTATTTTGAGACAAGAATTTGCATTTTAAAAACTGGTCAGTACATGTTTTAGGAGGAGCTGAGTCATTTGTTTTGACAAATTTTTTTCTTTTACTGTTTTGAGATGAGTATTAAAGGTCCGGGAAACTGAAATTTGTTAATCCTTTGCTGATGTTGTTTTAATATTTTTTTTGCATTCACAAACAGCTGAGGGATTTTCAGTGGGCGGGGTTGTCTGGGTGTTAGTTATGTAACAAAAACCTTTAGTTCTTTTCTACATGTAATGTGTAAATTACCCTATTGCCATTTTGTTGCACTGTGAAAACACGCAAAAAAATCAATCAAATTTATTAAAGGCAATCTAGGCCCTGCTACAATGGAAGGGACTTTGTGGCAGTTGCATTAGCTGCAAGATGCATTCATTTCTCAAATGGCATGGCGCCCAGTGCACTGATGGTCATCTTGAATGAATCTCAATGCGGTAGGACACACGTTGGCGCAAGACAATGAAATTAGATCAACAATAGGATTTATAGCATAGGCTTGCAAATTATTATGCAATTAGCCAATAAGATTGCCTTTGCTAAATGAAAAGCTGAGAGCCTTGTAGCCTATGTGCCACACGGGGCACAATCAACAGACAAATGGTGGGTGTTGGCCGCCTAACTGAAAGCTGGCTTTTATCACTGTGATTGAATTCCTGCTCCATGCAGTACATGAAAATGTCACGTTTAATTTAATTTATTCATGTATTCCTATCGATATCATGGCCAGGGAATGTCACCAACAGCAGTAAGTCCTCCCGTGAGTGAATCTTCTGTTGACAGGACTGCATCTGTGTGTAAATGTACGTTGATTTTATTGATGGTGGCTTTTTTTTATATCTCAAGCTCTGTAGTGGACTTAGAAGGCTCCCTTGGTAAGACTGTGTTGCGTGCACAGCTGTGTTAGAAGCGTAGTGTATCTGTAATTTCATGTCCCACATGGAGTCTGCAGACATCTTTATCCTACATAAGAACATGACAGCCCCCTCGGTGTGGACCAAAAAGGATATTCAGTCATGGTTATGTTGGCGGATTTTCGTATCGCATTCTTCATAGTGGGGGCTTAACGTGGCGCTCCTTCAAAACAAGAGAAAAGATAGCGAAAGCGTGGAGACGGCCGTAGAAACCCCGAGCTCCGTGAAATTTGGCTAAATTAGACCTACTCCAAATTGGTCGTGGTTGTCAAATATTTTCTTTGCGGTTTTCTCTAATGTGCAGTTCGTCTGTCGGAATTCGCGACTTTCATGCGCCCTGCCACGGTGAGGACTGCTTAGTGTTTTTTTTTTTTTTTTTTTGAGATTGAGAGCTGCAGTATTGCTCAGCTGTGTGTGACAGCTGATTGTACACACTCCTCCTGGCAGTAGTAAGCTGGAAAAGACGAAGTAGAAATATGACCAAGCTGTGAAAACTAAAATAAATACTGCGTTTTGAGTCTTAAACGAAAAACGCTGTGTTTGCAGTTATGAGTTATGGTGTGGCACCTGTATATATACTATGTGTACATTTTTATTTGTGCTTTATTGAACAGAGTAAGATAGATTCTACAGTTCAATGCAAAAGTATTGGGACAGTGGCACTATTTTTGTTGTTTTAGCACTGTACTCCAGCAAATTGGGTTTGAAATAAAACAATGTGAGGTTAAAGTGCAGACTGTCAGCTTTAATGTGAGGGTATTTACATACGTATTGGGTGATCCATGTAGGAAGTGCAGTATTTCTTATATAGATCCAATGTGCAGAGTACAGAGCCAATAGTACCAATAATAGTGTTACTGGCTGAATATTTAATTGCCTTTAACTGTAGCCTATATACTGTATATACATTGGTTTTTAACATAGCAGCTCCAGCACCAGGCACAAATCGCCTGTTTGTTATGTCCACCAAGCAAGTAGTGTTAGTGGGCCATCAGTTTGATGGCTGGGTTCCCTTTTAAGGAAGTTTGCTTTGTTGTTATCTTATCTACACAGGAGGTCTTGGATGGCCATTAAAAGCCTCTCCTATTACACTGACTTCAGGCACTTGAAAAGATTCTTGCACATACATCCAGGGGATGAGACATGTCGGCAGATGGTTTGCTACTCAGAAAGATATTGGCATCCTGTCAAAACAGCCCTGTGTTCACGCGATTACAGCCCTCCAAGCACTTGCACCACTGGTGACAGGTTGTATGGTGGAAGAGGATGAGCAGTGCAGGCCAGCTGTCTAGGCTCTGTGATGAGTGTGAACCATTATATATGTGTTTGGCGTGTTCGCCTTTGTGTGTGTGTGTGCATGTGTGTTGTTGTGTGTATGCGTGTGTGTACGCACATTTTTTTGTGTCCAGGGGATTCCACTACAGTGAACGCCTTACCATTGTGTACAGCTGGTCAAAATTTCTCTCTCTCTCTCTCTCTCTCTCTCTCACTCCCTCTCTTTCTCTTTCTCTTTCTCTCAGATTTTGCAGTGCACAGAAGCCAAGAAGTACTGCTGGTATTTCGAGGGTGGCTACCCCATCTATTTTATGTAAGTGAATCTTGATTTGCATACATATAAAAGCTGTATATGTGGGCACTTTTTGTTTACCCAATAACATTTCATTCTTAGAAGGCTGCCAGTATTTCCTTCTCTTTGGATAAAAATAATCAGGTGGAATTTCAAATCCCCTCAGTCCCCAGAACCAGCATTTGATTGACATGTTTTTATGTTCTATGGATCTTTCCACAAACCCCCCCCTCCCCCCACCAAAACCTTTTCCTACCTGTCCTGCTCATTCTCTGTGGGCCAGGGGGTGTCAAACTGAAGTCCTGGTGGGCTGCAAGTGTCTGCTGGTATTTGTGGCCATATTTGAATCAGCAGCTAGTTAAAGCATTGAGAAAAGGGAGTTCTCAGTCTTATCCAGAAAGGGCCTGTGTGTGTGCAGGCTTTGGGTCCAACCAAGCAGTGACACAACTGATTCTACTAATCAAGGTCCTTAGCAGATTGTAGTGGTTGATCAGTAGAATCAGGTGTGTACCTGTTTGGTTGGAACCAAATCCTGTACTCACTATGGCCTTTTCAGGCTAAGATTGAGGACCGCTGCTTTAACCAACTACTTAAATGAATCACTGGTGCTGAAACAAGTCAGCATACAATATGGCCCTCCAGGACTGGAATCCAACTCCCATACTGTAGACTGATGATCTCACCAGCAATAACCACGGACGTGATCCCTTAGGTTAAAATAGCAATATGTTCCCTTTTTCTTGTGGCTATGGTGTCTGATTTTGTCTGTGAAACAAAAGCGTGCATCAGAAAGGGGAGATCACTGAGGCAATGAGTGAATATTAGCGTCTGACTCTGCTCTGCTCTCTTTGTAATGCAGAGCTGGCCCTCATTCAAAGCATGCCTCTGATAGAATCCAGGAGGGAAGCAAGGTCAGGGCTATGAGAGAAGAGTGGAGCTGCCAGCTCACTGTCCACAGGGACCTCTTGGGGGAGGCCTCTTCAGTGCTGGAGAATATTATCCTCGGAAATACGCTATGCATTATTCATACAGTAGGACGTGTTTAGCTGAATGATGCAGAATGATTCAGATGTGGAGTGGAAGGCGGGGAGCTTTCACCATTTTTGAGGGAGATCGTGTAAAGTCTCTACCTCACATTATCTTATTAATGTTGCAGCCCCTGGACCAGTGCTGAGGCCTGCCTAGCTGACAGCAAACTTAAGAACTTTCAAAGGGGTTTAGGAAATTGGAGCCCCATGGGTTGGTCAATAGTTCATTGGAAAATAAAAAATTATACATAGGTTTGTACTTTCCTGGGGTCAAATGAGTACAGGATTTGCATGTGTGCCGTAGATCCAATTATCATGCTACATGCTAAAATGTAACACAGGCAGAATTATTATCTGCAGCAATATGAAACGAAAAAAATCTTCCTAGCATTATTTGCTGTCGCTCAGGAACATTGTGTGTACTATTGAAGCAAAAGGATGAACCTGTGCTGCAAATGAAAACGTACCTGTTAAGCATTTTGTGAATGGTGGGAGGGTAGGTGGTTGGCTGTGCAGAATGCGCTTGCTTCCTTTCCGTCGCTCATCATTGGTGCAATTAGCCGTTTTTCTTAAATGACTGCCTACCGAAAGAAGAGACTGATGCTCAGCTCAGTGGCAAAACGCTCTGGCCACTGCTTACCATCTCCAACATCATAAGAACGCCTCTAGCATTCTCAGGCTTCGGGAGCTCATTCATTTTAAATGGAGTGTGACAATGCAGTCGCCTAAGGGAGGGGAAGTATAGCTTTCTCCAGTCTTTGAAAGCGTGTCTGATTTTTTTTTGAAAGCACAGTTTGTTGAATTGAGCTAAGCAGCAAATGTGTATTCTTCAGCCGAAATGTATTCATTGCGGTTTGATTCGTACTGAGCTAATGGCTCCATGTCTTGTTCAGGCTGGACTCCTCTTGCTCTTCCTGTCTTGCTGAACCCCCCCCTTTTCACCTGTTGTCTAACGCACCTCCTCGGAGCTGTGACCCTGGGTCACGTCCACTGACAGCACTGCGGAGCCACGTCACAAAACACCTGCGTACCTTTTAACTGCCAATGCAGGCCAACGGCCGTCAGGTGGATTACCCAGCCAGGAAAGCTAACCTGGTGCTGTAATGTGCCCCAAGTCCAAATCAAAATCCGGGCCATACCAGTGCTGGCTGTTTCCTACAGCCCCATGGAGCAGGATAAATTTGCCTGTAGCGACAGCCGGGGAGGAGGGAATCAGTTGTACACTAGCGCCTACTAGCGCCTGAGGCAGCTGGGCTGGAAGTGTACTCACAATACAATGGCTGCAAAGCTTCCAGTATCTAGTGGACTGTAGAGTGGAAAAAGAAGTGGTGGCTGACTAAATGTGCTTCAGAGGTGTAAGGTGGTGTGAGGAGATGGTCTTATCGGCCAATATGAACTCAGAGAAAAGAAAACTCAAACAAGCAATCTGAAAGAAAATTGGCTGAATTTGCCAGTGGTGTGCTTGTTCATCGGTGGGGTGTATTTTGTGTGAATAGTGGCTTTAATAACTGAGCGCTAGCTGTGCTAGCTCAGCTCTCCATCACAACCACACACCTAAACTCACACTCATTCACACTCATCTCTCACTCTAACTCTCTCACACATACACACGCCCAAACACACACTCTTTCTCTGTCTTTCTATCTCTCTCTCTCTCACACCCACACAGACACAAATACAAACAGCTGTTGAGTGCTGTTAGACGTGTGTCTGATTCTCATAAGAAAATGTAGCTCTGCTCCCCTGGCATAAATTGTCTCTCTCTGTGATTGGACTTAGTCCTGGAGATTGAGTAATAGATTTTGTACTTTCTCCCCGCCAAGCCCAGAAACAGCCTACCATCCCTCTCTTTCTTTTCTTCATATATAAAAGCTAGGAAAGTAAGCGAATGTAATGGACCCTTATAGAAGCGGGTTGGGGTTTTGTGTGAATTTTTGTGATGATTCAGCACCATCTCTATGGAAATTCTTTCCATAGAGATGATTAAGAGATGATTTCCCTGATTATGAAGGTCCTCTGAAATGTTACACTGGCACATAAATCACTTCATTGCTCGTCCCCTCCATTTTAATCTGCCAGCTCCCTGCTGCCTTGCAAGGGACCACATTACGAATCTACTCCCATGCACTCAGCAGTTTGGGGTCGGGGCATTGTCATTGCACCCGCTGCACTTCAGGTACACATCCTTCACCTCAAGTTTTAGTCAGCTTTTAGAAGCTCAGAACCTTATAAGTTTCCTGTTATTGTAATTATTATTGTAGAATTGTGCTACATTATTACTCCTGTATTATGGAAGGGAATTGTTTTTTCTTTTTTCAAGTGGCATTGGGATATTAATATCTTCCAAGTGGCTACAGAAACGTTTGCAATGAAAAAAAAAGACTTTCAATTTCATGGCTGGTGCAGCTATCGAATGGGGGAATTCCCCTAATCTTTCAGTCAGCCAGATCCCTGGGTCGGGATCCACCTGAAGTCTCTTCCTGTTTCCTGGAGGAAGTTTTTTCTTGCCACTGTCACCCTTTGCTTGCTCATGGGGGCCAGGGCCCAAAATGTCTGCGCAGTGCTTTGAGATGACTCCATTGTGAAAAGCACTATGCAAATAAAACTGAATTGAACTGAATTGGTAGGGGGAAGAGCATGGAGTGAAACATATACAATAGCCAAAATGGATCCGTATGCGAAATAAGTTGCCGTGAATAACAGTATCTCCTGGGCTAATATGCCCGGTAATGCAGTAAAATTCTGCTACTCGCATGAGTTCTGTGGGAGAGATCTCATTCCGGAGTCCTGCTGTACTGCTGAGATAAGCAGCAAAGATCTGGAAACAAGCCAGCTGGAGTACCCAAGTGTAAGTTGGCAGTAATGGTGTGGCCTTTACTGGTCTCCAAAATGACCTCACTTTAATTGCTCCCTTCAGTTGACATGAACTGAGGGTGGGGCGGGTGGCACAATTGACCTTCAGTCTCGAGGGGGCGGAGGTTCTCCTCGGTGGTCATTTTAGTGCATTTGCCTCTGACTCATTCATTGTATCGGAGGGCTGGTATTGTCATGGGAGGGTCCCGGCGCTGTGCGGGCTCTGGTCCATTAACTCCCCAGCCGCGTAAATCACGTGACCCCAGTCATGGTGGTGGGTGCTGGGGTTGGTGCTCAGGTGCGATAGCTCCTGTAATTTGCCTTTGTCCGCTTCCCCCCCCCCCCCCCGCCCAGACTTCTCATCCTTCCCTATTGAGAACCGCTTGCCTGGACGAATGTGCTGTAGAAATCACCATACAGTAGAGGGGGGGCGTTTGGCCTGGGTACAGTTTGATGTATTGCGCCTGAGCGTGAGGACGAGGGGAAGTGATGAATCGGGGGGAAGAACCGGGAGACAAATGAGTCAGAGTCGCAAATGAGATACCAGTCAGTGGATTCTCTCCTCCCCCTGTACGGTTCCACTTGTCAGGCACGTTTAGCGTCGGATACGACGCATACAAGCAGAGGTCTCCGGGCCACCAGTCCACTCCCAATTAAGTGTGGAAAAACAAACTAGCGGGGATACAAAGACAGTGAGCTCACAGGGTACTACACTGCGCAGTTCTGTTTGTGCGATTGTGGACCTACACTAATCAATTCCATTCGCGCTCACTCAAGTTCTGGGCACAGAAACTTTTGGAGTGCAGTGCCTTCGAGACTTGGCTCATTCCGACTAGCATCTAGCTTTTATGCTGTGCCGCACCAGCAGTTTCTCAGCTGGGGTCATTGTGGGAGCACAGTATGAGTGCTAATAAAGCTTTTCACATTTCCAAGCCTGATTTCTGAACTGGGTTCAGAGGCCTTGTATTGCCAGGGGTGACACAATGAGAGAACACCATGAATAATAAGAAATGTTATTTCCCCCAGATACCAAATAGAATATTGATACCTTTTTTTCTGAGCAATTGTAGTTTTGTGAAGCGTGTCAACACGAACGCAGATTCCCCCTGACAGTGATGCCCTAATTCCCCATTGTTTGCTGTGCTCCCGCCCTGAAAATTGGTTGGGGCTATAATTGTTGCAGATTTACAGAGCCTAAACCGGATCAAATATTATAACATTTGCATGAAAAATATGTGTGTATTGTCATAGTGAGTCACGTAAACAGAGAGAATGAATTCAGTCCTCTTCCAAGAAGTTTGAAAAATAAGAATCACATTAAGACAAGCGGAATGGTCACCTCCTGATCACGCATATAAAAATCCAATATATGATGTTTCACTACCTAGAGTAAAGCATGGCAGTGTGATTAAAAATTTCAATGAGAACCGTTTGTTTAAAGGTTGTAATCAATGGCCAATTATCTACAATTTATTCCACAATGGAACAGAACGTCTGGAACATAACCACCGTGTGCTTTTCCTTCCTGCTTTTGTCTACCTGGAGACTTGTAACTGAAAAATGTCATGGTCCTCACAATCGAAGCCTTCAAAAAGGGTGTCACAAACAAACATTAACAACTCAAAAAGCCTGTTGGAAACACCAGGTAGTCTGAGCATTACCACAGGTTTCGTTAGTGATTGTTTTTCCGGTCACGTTGCCATTTCTGAGAGAATTAAAATGATTAAAGTGTCATTTATAATGTGCTTCTACAGAGAAGAGGGCAATAAGTAATTTGGGGTCAGGGAATTGTTTTTCTTCGGCTGGTGTGCGCAAACAAACAGGACAATTTTCCTGTCAAGGTTTTGCATGCCTCTGTAGACAAGCAGTGTGTGGCTGCTTATTAGTCATGAGAAGAGTTCTTAATCAAAGACTCTGCCGTGTTGTACAGACATAGTGACATTTTAACTGCAGGGGGCACGGTAACCAACTGTGATTCAGGGCACACGGGCGATAGTAAATTAAATCACCAATCCAGTGTGTGGACACCACTGGCAAGCTAGCACTTTAGGGCCAGCATGTGTGTAGCACGAAATGGTGGCGACATTGCGTATATAAAACGTCTTTCCATGAATTTATAATGCCAGGGTGAGTCTTTGTGAGACCACTTCTGATACGTACAAAGGCACATCAAAGACTTGTTGAATATTCTGGGCTCCACATCATTAGTAATTTATCAATGTTTCCATAAGTATTCTTTAGTGACAGACAGACATGGTCTATAGAGAGATTTTGTAGGAGATTTAAGAAAGCTTCTTTGTTAAGAAGACATCCATACAGATGTCTGTTATTACATATTTGAGTATGTATATACAAACAACTATAAATTACGTGATACTCATAATTATCTCATTATGCAGGTGTTCACAGTAGTCTGCATTGTTGTATGTATCAACATATACTATGAGTGAACTATCAAAGCTGAATGTAGTTTATGCTTTCCTATGCACCATCCACCTGAAAGACCATGTGAAGTCGCTGCGGGGTCGGCTGGTTCTAGGAAGGGCTTTCATATGCAGCGGCCATGCAAGTTTTTCTTCCGCACGTTAACGTGCTGAAGTCCTAACAGTCTGACAAACGCGCGTGAAGCAGAGGCTGCTCTTTCAGACAGCAAAAGGTCGCTATTAAGCCTGGCACGGCTGCCGTACACAGTGCAGTGTTCCAGGTCAGAACAGCACCCGCACAAACTTTGCCTGGCTGTGTGTTGCTGTGTAGCATGTTAGAGTGTAATTCAGTCTGTACTTTAAAGCGGTTTAAAATTAAAGGCAGTGGTCAGATTGAAGCTTTTACATTTCACTGGAGGACTGGTGTCATTATTACGTCAGTCAAAATATCTTTAAAGAGGGATATAAAAGCAGACAGGCATTAATGAATAAGCTTGTCATTAGTGAAATATAAATCATGTTTTAATAACCAAGTTGTGTGCAGTTTGTGTTGAGTTAATAGTAATGAATCGTCCTGAAAAACTGCAATGTATAAACTAATCCACACAGGCTTCACAGAGGCTATCATTTTCAACTCCTCAATATTGTCCTTAATTGTCCTCAGTGTAGAATCTAATTGTTTTAATTTTTATTGTCCCTTATGTTCATTCCAATTGGTGAATCATAACTTTATGCGAGAAGCAGAAACAAAAAAAATTGTGCTTCTGTGAAATGTGAAACACAAATCACCCTGCAAATAGACTGAATCGGTGCCTCAGACAAGAAATATTCTCTTCAAAATTCTGCCTTATCAAGCACGAGCAAAAACATTTTGTGGCCTGAAGCACCCATTGGAAAACCAATTTTGACACAAGCGTTGGTTCTGTGCCATGCTGTAATGCGCTTAGTTTTGCTCGACTGGACTTCATTACTTTTATCTCTGCCTGTGGACGGGGGGAGGCTGTGGTGGACGAGAGTCTTGGCATTTGGTCACACAGCAGTCATATCGTGTTGCTGTTCGACAAAAATTGACAAAAGAATTTTTGTATTTCTACATCTTTTCATTTGGTAAGAATCTGGTTGACAGAGAAACAACCTGCTTTATACAGGTGCTCAAATAACGTTTTCTCAAACTGAAGACATTTGCATGTGTGAACGAATGTGATATTTTGGCTGACTACAGCACCACTGCCTCATTAATTTCTCATTACGTGTGAATCCTCATTATGGTCTTTTGTAATGATGAACTTCAAGAAAGAAAATACTCAACCAAAAAAGACAGCTTTGGCAAGACAGCTTTGGCAAATAATTAAAGATCTCTGAGCAATGCAATTATCTCTGATTCTCTACACCTCTGGCCGCGGCCAGTTCCTGTGCCTAATTGCTTTCATTTAACATTGGTCAGATCCAGTTCCCATTACACAAATGAACATTCCAATCTATTGAATTTACAATAAAAACTGAAGCATTGCAAAACCTTCTTCAATGTTAGTATACTGATACTGATACAAAACTTGTTATTGCATACGTTATACGCTCTTCAGTATTTTTAAATACACTTTTAGTTAAGCCAAACCACATATTACTAATATAGACTACATAAATAGATAATATAGATATATCCATTTTTATATTTTGACATAGCAGTTAGGGAGCTGGATTTGCAGGTTAGAGCTACAGTGCTGGGCACTCCTCATGCACCCTTGACAGATTATTTTTTCAGATTCACAGATTCACTGGTAAATATACAGACTGGATACTGTGTAAAATGTAATTCCTTAAGCTAATCACTGTCTGTAGGAATTGCTTAATGCTTCATAAACAAAATAAGCAATCTGGAATAAAATAGTGGGAACCGTATGAATCCTCAAAAATAAGGTGCTTTCGTTTTCGTAAAATATGTTTTTCTGTTTTCCAATTTTCCAGATAAACTGGGCAGTGTGACTTTTTCTGGCTGCCCATTTCTCCCAAAACAGCAAATGTTCACCCTGTTCCCTTTCAGATTTGCCTTTTGATTGCCACGCCTCACCAGGCCGCCACTGAAGCGAGCGCTACAGACGTGTCTTTGATGGAGAATGTTTCCTGTCACTTTGTCAGTGCTGAGAATGCGCTGGGGAAAACACTGCGACTATTACGCTTCGCTTTCATCCCCGGGCATGAGCTCCATTTGTTAGCAGTCTTCTCAGAGGATGAATACTGAACTACAGCATCAGGAAATGTTCATTAACTGTGAGTTGCTTTCTGCAGGTCGGCTCTGATAGAGAGATCTGATAGTCGGTGAGGCTTGTCAAATTCTCTCTGTGTGCATCAAGCCATTTTTTTCCCACTGTTTTTTTCTCTCTTCTGCATCAATCAGGACCTCGTTTTATTTTTTTCTAAACAACTTTATTTGTGTTTGTGTTTGTCTCAGGGTAGTTTATTCTCTGCTGTTCTCCTCTGAGCTTCTCTTGGCTCAGTGCTGAATTTATTTTGTGGTTTTTGAACTGTTGTACGGCACCGCTCTGCGAGAATTGTCGCATTGCTTTATAGCAGTACACCAAATCTGTCACCTCAGAAAGTCCACTGCCAACCAGTGGCCCAAAGTTAAAGCAGGACACAGATGGACTGGATGAATGCTGGATTTATCCAACACTGAGGCAGTCTGTGGGGTCTGCCTTATGAAAAGCTAAAATATTTTTATTTTACTTCAATACATATTCTGAACACTACTTAACTAATATAGCGTGGAGTCTTTATATAGCGAGTAACATTCTTAACGGTCATTTGCATTCGAAATGCTCTGGAGCTCCTAATTGAGTTTGTGAGAGACTTAGTCAGATGAGATGTGGTTTGCATTGATTGGCTCTCCCTCGATGGGGCAGTATAAAATGAGACGAGAGAGAAGGTGAATCCCCGCCTGTCCGGCTGTCCCAGGGTCACTCCAGTTGTCCGATGATGACAGATTAGGCTGCTGTGCCCGAGCACCCAGATGGTGACCCGGGAGGGGTGGGGGGGATGGAGGTGAGGGCCTTGTGCTGGCACGTCTCCCGCGTGATTGATGCGTGCCTCCCTCTCCGCTCTCCTGTCGTGAGTGGGGCCGTGTGAGGGAGCATGTGCGGAGTGAAGAACGCTGACCAGCCTGCCTCAGATATGAGCTATATCTCCTGCAGGGTAGCGCTGGGAGGTGATGCACACATTACCACCACAGTCCATATGAAAGTACAGAGCTATGTATGCTGTGAACTATGTCCTCAATGTACTGTACCAGATCCGCTGGTATCCCCCCCCCCCACCCCCACCCCTGCCATGAACAATAATGCAAGTGAGACTGAAGGCTTTCGGTTCTAATTGACCATTACTAATGATCATGTATTGTTGCTTAAGATTCTTGCCAAGGCCGTTTATTGAGATAAAAAGTGGCCAACGGCAATTCATGAGATTGGGATCAGTCAGGTTTGCGTCTCTGTTCGCCCTCGCTCATGGGAATTCACGTCAAACCCGTGCCGCAGCTCTGTGTTTCCCACTCCAAAAAGCCTGCGGTTTCCCCGACAGCGGCTGAGATCACCAGGGCCAGGTGCAGAGCTCAGGGCAGGTTAAAGCAGGTGAGGAGGCCGTGTTATCGCAGCTCCCTGAATCTTACCGCTGCGATACCAGGCTAAGGAGCAGTCTTCGCGTTTTTTTGAAATTCGTAGGTCTCCGAGGTGACGGCGGCCTCTCTTTCAAGGGTGGGCGGAGGGCTTGACGGTTGCGACGCTGGCGGCGACGCGACGCCGATCGCGGTGTCAGAAATCGCTGGAGCGGAGCGAGCTCTGGCTTTCCGCGGCGCGTCAGGGTGAGGCTCGCCAGCGTCCCTGACAGAGGCAGCTGGATCAGGAGGCGCGATGGGAGGGGCGCTGCCGGTTCTAAATCTGAAACGCAGTTTTGACAGTTTTGCGCCGCCGCAGGAAAATATGGCAGCAGATGCTGGGAGGATCTTGAGTCCCTTTTTAACACCCTTACCTTATAAATAACTCTAAATGCCTCTGCTGGTAGTACGCACAACAAGCCATCAGCAATATGCCTACCAAATATTCAGGCATATATTTTTTCATGCTTTGCATGTAACTGTGCTTTGCATGTCATTTTTAATAATATGCACTGTCACAAGTTTTGCCTAATAACCACTCCACTTTACAGACTGCTAACCAGGGGTGTAGAAATGGGCCCTGTTAAAATTTGGCCTCTGGGCCCTGGCCCTCCTTCCCAAAGCAAACTTTGCAGGCCAGGCTTTTTAACCCCCCTTCCCTCTGGACTTGGGACCCTGGGCAGTCAGTTCCACTATTTCCCCCGCTACAACACCCCTGCTGCTGACAATAAATACTATGATTTAAATATTGTCTGTTCACCTACCAAGGACTACAAATAGAAATGAGCTGTTAAACTAATTCTGGCTCTTTATGCATCGATACGGTTCCTGACATGTTGATTGATGTGCATTGTCCGTTTAAAGAAGATGAAATAAAATATGATTGAAGCATAATAACTGGAGTTCTGGCAGTCAGTGTGACATCAGAGTATGGCAAGAAAACAAAAATTTAAAACACTGATGACTCCACCTGATGTTATGTTATATTGGTGTTTGTGTAACACTATCTTCTTACTACTATAGTATAAATTATATATACTGTATATACATATAACCAAGCTTATTGCAGTTATTATTTAAGGTATGGCCGCATTTACTTTTAACTACATTACATTACATTACATTACAGGCATTTAGCAGACGCTCTTATCCAGAGCGACTTACACAACTTTTTTACATAGCACTAACTCTGGGCTTATGATAGCGTTGGACACTTAAGATCTGTTTTGGCTGAAATGCAAGTTAGTTATGCATTTCAAGTTAACATCGGCCCATATACTGTACAATATTCTGGCCCACGTACAATTCCTGTATATGTTCTTGAATTCTCATTTTTAAATGAGTACTGCAGTATGTCTCGGTAGCTCTGTGTTCTGAGGCTGATTCATAGGCCTATTTCATACTGTGTTTAGCTGGCCATGGTTGGGGGTTGGGTAACATGACAGGTGGGAAAGAATAGCTTACACAAAAAAGTCAACCTACTGTGAGGGAATGAAAAATGGTTCAATAAGCCTGCCCTTTTGCAGAATTTTTTTTTAAATACTGTGCAGGTAGAAGAAAAAGAGGTCAGGTTAAAAAGTGGTCTTTGGGAGTGAGCAGGTAGGAATAACATCTTGAAAATAAACGATGCGGTTGCTTTTGAAACCTTGAGGAAAAGTAAATCCCAACAAAAAAATTAATTCAAGAATTAAAGGGACACTAGTGAAATGTGGAAACGGGTGTTTCAGAGGAACAATGGCGCACACAATAACTTTCACTCACAGAAGCAGTGTTGAGTTTGAATGTAAAGATAGAAGAGACCAAAACCCTGAGTAAATGCTCATTGTTTATGTACCAGCATTCTTTTGATGCCATGTGTAAAACAGTTGATATATAATCTCGTAGAAATTAGCTCTTGTGTTTATCTTCAGCATTTCAAAATAATTTATTTTTAAATTTGTTCTAATTTTTTAAAAACAAAATTTTGCTTTGTGATTGCAAAATACAGTTCATTAAAATGTCGTTTTTACAAGGGGAAAGCTGGTTTCCTCTAGATTCCACTCCGAACTGGTTTAGCTCCAGCTTCAGTAGACCCTGAGCCACTGCTTTTATGAATATAAATGAAAATTGATCTGTTTGAATGAGAAGTGCACGAACAGCATTCCATGACATAATGAATCACTTTTCATACCGGGCAGAATCTAATATGTCCAGCTCTATGAAAGGATGCATTTGTACCTTGTCCTGATTCTGCAAGCCAGTATGTTTTTCGAAGATACTTCTCATTGAGCATCTCATTGAGGCTGATGTCGGCAGAACCTCTTTGAAGAAGAGGGGAGTTACCAAAAGCACAAGCAGCTTTTATTCAACCCCACTTCTGTTCTTCATTGACATACTTGACACTCTTTCCTGTCATTATAATTTCATAATGCTATCATAAGCGTCATATAGCATAACCAGCCTTCAGAGCTTTGGAAAAGTACTTAAAGCTGATTTAAAGCGTTATAGTAAAGCCTGCTTTGTCATGAATCAATTGAATCCTCCTTGTAGGGCATTGATATTGGTGCCAAACGGGTTAATGCCAAAACGGATAATGTTAGCATGGTCCTCTTGACACTAATGAAATGTTGGTTTGGGTGAGAGAACAATTGTAGTGTGGCCTGCTAATACTATTAAATATATCCCAGTAAGACTGGACTGAGTGAACTTATATGTATAGTAGTGATGCTGTAGATTGTTTGAATGAATGGAACGCAATTTTTCATGGTCAGTGTTCATTCAAGCAAAACTCTAGTTTTCTTCATTGAAGATTTTTCTCAAACAGCATAATAGCGCATAGTGTTCTGCCTTACTGTAATACATTTATATAAATAATAAAAAAGCAAGTGTCCAAAGAATAATACTAATAACTGATCATATTCAACATCTTGGCCCTTCATTCTGCCTCTGCTGTGTTGATATGGCAACACTTACTGAAATGCAAATAGAATCTTTTAAATCTACTTAATGTTATTGTGAGTCATTCAACAACCAGTTAAGTCGACCTTGCTCAGAAAAATCTTTCACAAACAAGTGCACATTTGTATATTGAATAAAATAATAACCCAGAAGACACGCAAGGAGTAGATATACTGCATAAAATATTGAATAAACAGCTGTAGCAGAGGCCACGATTCAGTTCATACTGAGAGTTATTCTCAGTATGTTAAGTCATTCTGTACTGTAGGTACACTGACCATTAGAATTAGAGCAATAATGCTATTCGAGTGCTTGGTTTAGAGATTGGTTTTGGTATCTCAGTGAAATTCGACAGCATTAAACGGAGGTAGTTTGATAAGGCATTCGGGTATCAGACTATATCATCCTTTCTTTTCCCAGAACAGTGGCGCTGCAGTAACATTTGGAAGCACCAGATGGGCACAATGTGCCCTGCACCAAACAGATATTTTTATGTCAGCTGGGACATCACACCGCTGCTGCTGCGCTACCTGCACTGAAGCCCTTCTTGGAGAAGTTCCTCTTCGCCGTAACACAGATTTAATCATCATTCACACGCGCAGTTTGCTAGCAAACACAGACCGCACAATTGTGGTCTAAAGGGTTCAGAACCAGCAGGCATTTTGGCTGCAAATGATCATTTAAGACCGAGAGAGGCTATTGGAAATGAACACTGTCTCCATTAAAGCCACGAGCCCATTAGCAGCATCTGGATGCTCTGTCATCTCAGTTAAAGGATGTGCGTTGGCAGCTGACTGCCTTGCAGGCATTGATTTTGCTTAGAATTTATGCAAATGGTGCATTTGGAAACACGGCAGCCTACTGTGGGGGAGATGATTAATGCGCCGGTATGCTCCTCGTTCAGCAGCATCCACGCCACCGACTGCACGCTTGACAGATGGGTTCTCGCATTGTTTAGCTGCACTTGTCATTTGTCATGTTTCGTAACGCGCGAAGTTCATTTTCCTTCTTGAATGTATGGTGTATTGTCTACGACCAATTTCTTTCGTTTCTTTCGACTGGCCAGTGGTAGCTGACCCCTGCATCTTTTGTATGATGGAGATCAGAAGCATGAGTGAGCATTTGAACGTCCTTTATAGAAGGTGGCATCACCCCTTCTAGGGTCTGGGTAAGAATGTGATAAGGATCCTTCGGTTGGGATCTGCGTTTTTCATTTGGCAGGTTAATCAGATCTCTTGCTGTTTCTTGTGTATGGTGCAGTATGAAACCTTCAGCTGGGGCCTTACTGTGGAGCTCAGTTCAAATAAAATCTCCTTTTGTCCACTTGTGCATTCTAGGCTGTTATTTCTGTGTAAGCACCACACTGGATCTCAGCCAACCCTAATTTGTACTGAACGGAGCCCCAGATATTGTGACCCATTCTAATTTTGACCTGAATTGGAACTAATGATGAGAATTACACCAGGCACTGAGTTTGGACTATGGTAACCTTTTTCCTTTCCCCTCACATTTGATCCTTGGAATTCTGGAGCTGGGGGCTTTGGAGCCGCGGCGCTAACGAAAGCCTGCTCGTGTGCCCGGTGGCTCTGAATGAGAGCAGCAGTGTTTGGCGAACGGAGGAGATAATGGGGTTTTGTCTCCTTTCAGATGCCGTTCCTATGAAGACTGCTGTGGAACTCGCTGCTGCGTCAGAGCCCTCTCCATACAGAGGCTATGGTACTTCTGGTAAGTGCCGCAGTGCTGGAGCCAGTATCAGCTCCATCGGCTGCGGTGTGTAAATGCCAATGCGGAGGTTTAGTCTCTCTCTCTCTCTCCCTCCCCCTCCCTCCCTCCCTCCCTCCATCCATCCCTCTCTCTCTCTCTCTCTCTCTCTCTCTCTCTCTCTCCCCCCCTCCTTCCCCCTCTCTCACTCTCCTCCCTTACCCTGGGAGATGTAGTTTTGTCATTATTTCCCACCACTGTCCTGAGGTCACAGGGTCATGCTGAGAAATCAATATGCTGCAGCACATGCATCCATCCTGTAGGGTTCAGTCAGTAGAGAGGAGGCGCAAAGTTAATCTCTCATGTCTTTTGCGCCGGGGATTGTCTAAGCACAGAGAAACATTGTCTTGTAAATGACACGTCTGTTGGGTAATCAAGGGTAAGAGCCTAAGAAAAGGTATAAGTCCTCTAAAATAATGGATGGGGGCTTAAATAATCAATACTGGTAGCTGCTCCCAGTCACGGCTGCCCCCATTAAACTGACTCCTGAATAGAATTCAGTTTTAATGCTGGGATATTGCACTAAATATTGTATAAAACTATGTATTTTGAAATGGCTTGTCCTGGCCCATGTGGTCTTAATACACATATGGAATTAGGTTGCAAATTAGTTGATGGGCAATGTACTGATGAGAGAATTTCCTTTTTAACATTTAAAGCCATTTTAATACAGGCTGTGCAGAGTAGTGAGGTTAGTATGCTGTTATATGAAGGTTATCAAAAACCCCACCTCAAAGGAACCTTAAACCTGGTACTAATCATTCAATTAACTGCAAGTCAGAGCTGTTGCGTGGATCCTGCTGTTGCCAGAAATGAAATTATCCTTTTGAACCTTTTTGAATTATGCACTGCAGTACACACTAATAGCTTTTCCTCTCTCAACATCACACTTTACCGGTTGGGTCGTTTGATGCAATTTTCTTCTTCTCAGCTTATTTAACATCTCTTTGTCACTGCTCCATGGCAACCATGATACATCTATCTCCCGGCTCCTGTCTTTTCTAAGGGAAACAAGTCCTAGACTTCCTGTGTCTTTGCCAGGTGTTACGCTTTAAAAAGGTTCTAGACCCATTCAAATACTGGTTGCTGTTGATTTATAGTATCACTTTTGAATAGGCTCCAGCAGGGCTGCCCTAGTATCCTGGGTATCGAACTTCCTGCAGGTTTTCACTCGCACCCTAAAAAAAAAAAAACCACATCATATTCAACCGCTAGAGATCTCGTTGAGCTCCTAATTTTGAAAATCAGGTGCGCCAAGGTGCAGTCGAAATGAAAGCCTACCGGACGGTAGATCTCCAGGAACAGGGTTTGGGCAGCCCTGGTCTTTGCCTATGAGTGGGCGTGGCCGCACAGAGCCACGGTCCCTCTCCACCTCAGACTGAGGAGAGATCAGGCAGCCCCGCGAGGAGCAGGGAGGAGCGGGGGATGGGAAAGCCGGTGATGAATAAGCAGCGGCTCCGACAGCACATATGCTAATTAGCAACACTCTCGCTGTCCTGCAGTTCGCTGCCCGACCTGGCCCAGGCAGAGCCTTGCTGCGGCAGCTTGAGCTCCAGGTCACCGCTGACAGAGGAGTGATGCTGATTACATGTGGCACCTCCAATGTGTCTCTAGAAAAAATGGCGAAACGAATCAGTGACTCATTGTTATGGTGCGGAAATGAAAGGGCGAGTCTAACTGCAGCCCTTCACTTTGAGACTGTGAGAGTTTCTATCTGCTTTTCCCTATTCTTGCACTTTTTTCATTTATTCACTCATTCACAGTCATGATGTTGCCTGAAAAACACAAAGCGCGTACGTTAGGTCATTACTTCAAGTACATTAGACTGCATTTAGACTGAGTCGTGGCCTCGGGGTTCCAGTGGTCAATGAGACGTCGCTTAGAACAGAACAGAGCTCACATTGTTACGTTTGCTCTGCTGCAGTCCAATCTCCATTTGGATTAATGTGCCGATTTGGGTACAGATAATTGCAGTCTTCGTTCTGGCTTGAGGAATGACGCTATTAACCGGCAAAGATGACATCCCCACGTTACTGCAGGCTCCCAGTGCTGTCAGGCCAGCCCTAATGACAAATTGTGCGTGTGTGAGCATTTTGAGAAACACTGCTCCGCCTGTAAATAAGCAGCAGAATGCTTTAATGGCATCATCGCAGAGTCTCCTCAATCCTGCCAGCTCATTACGGAACCTCCCGATGACTTAATGGAGAACCTGGCAGCCTGTCCGCATTGTTCAGCGGGGCAGCGGTCGGCGTAATTAAGACAGCGAATAGACAGGCCGTGGGCGTGTCCCTTTATTTCGGCAGGCCCACATAACACACTGGAGCAGCAGTGGGCCGCACCCCCATACCCCACCCCCACCCCCACCCCCACCCCGCAACTCTGCCCTGGCATTCGTGGGTAAGGTGCGTTAAGTGATAAAACACCCTTTCTCCACTGATAAGATCGAAGGCCTTGCGCTTTGCTAATAAATGGGCCGCATTAGCAATCTGGCAACGGGACAAAAATGAGGGAGACGGAAGGATGGGCAAGTTTGGGTGCTAAATGTTTTATTAATTTTGAGTCTCCGCATTCCATACTAAGGTGGTAAAAGGGGACACCCCCCCCCCCTTCACACAACCCCTCAGGCTACATCCATGACACAATGTAATCAATACTGAATGGACTGGAGAGAGAAGAGCTCAGTCTGGCTGTTTGTGAAAGCTCAGCACATTTTCATGTGCGTTGCTTGTATCTGATTTTTAACTCGCACTCGCTCTCTTCTGAGTATCAGTTGCCAACACAGGCAAAAGAAAAAGGTCCTCCCAGCATTATATTAGAGTCCGGGTGGCAAATTAAACTGAAATTACAGAGACACACATTGTCATTTTAATTTATCAGAAGTCATTTAAGAAAGTATATGTCATACGGCGCTTCTGGAGATATATGAAATAATTTGCCGGCCGTTTTTTAAGAAGCATAATTAGGTCATTACTTTGCTGTCAAATTCTTCTGCTTTCCTACGGTGTTTTTCTGGTAATTATCCCATTCAAATGTAAATGTTTAGAGCTGAAAAGCCCGTCCAATAATTGACTGGCACTGAAATGGTAGCACTACATTCAACAGCAATATCCTCTGATCGCAGTGCCATCAACGGCAGGAAAAAAAAAACAGAACGATAAAGAGATGAATAACCATAATGTTTTTAAAATGAGTTTCTAAAAATAGTGATAAAAACAAGCCATTAACAAGTCATCAACTTATCATCTAATCATGCAGAATTACCACATGGGTTCTCACACTAAAACCTGGTTGAATGGCCTTATAAGGGCGCTGTTTTGGCACATAATAGTAATGGCTAGCTAGTTGTTTTGAAATTGGTCACTGTTCATTGATCAGCTCGATGGATCTCTAATGGATTTTTGACTGCTCTGAATGGAAATCGCTGTCAGAAATCCATTATGAATAATGAATTATTGTGTGGTCCAGAGACTCCAGGGCTGAAGCTTCTCAAACTGGGCAAATGGTCTCTCATCCCTGTTTCGAACCTGAGATCTTTGCCTCAGTGTTAACATTACATTACTGCCATTTAGCATTATCCGTTTTTATACAGATATATACTGAAACAAATCAGTACAAAGTACCTTCTTCAAGGGTACAACAGCAGTGTCCCACCAGGAAACTGAACCTGAAACCTTTCTGCCATTGCTGTTATTTTTAGGGGATTATAAGAACAGAGGAGGGGAAATATTATTACCTGGTGGGCCTGTAAAGAGACCAGAAATATAAAGGCAATCTAGAAAAAAATGTTTCCCCTATAAATTATTGATAGTTTCTTTTTTCATAGTTCATACATTACATATTTTAGATGTTCAAATAACAACTAACATCTTTTTTGACTATATTGCAATCATTTAAAAAATAGTTCAATATTTTTTAAAAGGTACAGATCTTATAGAGGTTCATGCTACCATGCCATTGAGATTCAGGCTTACTTTCATAAACAACATGTTAAATAACTAATGCAAATTGCAGCCTGTAATGGGTGCTGGATAAGCCTTTTAAACCCATTAAATTGAAGATGGTGTTCTCAGTTACAGTGTGTTTATTTTACGGCATCTTGAGATGTGAGTGCCTGGGAACACCTTCTGAAAGAGGTTCTTAAGGAAAGACCCTCTCCCAAAAAGACTGAATTAGGGCCAGGCATTGTTCTCCTGCTTCTCCCCAACTTACAACGCATTGATTAATTCCACTTAAGGGGGAGAGGAAGACACAGTACCTTTGGCCCCCTATAGATTAGAGAATAGAATCTGATATATTGTCCACCCATCAGTGTAAATTTGCCTAGTGCTTCACCTCCCAGAGGTGGAAGAGTAACACAGAGTCTGAAAAAGCAACCAGCTTTTTTACCGTATCGTATATATCTGAGACAATACTGTGCCTGACCTAACCCTAAACCTAACCCTAGCCCTAACCCTAGCTCTAACCCTAACCCTAACCCCAACCCTAACCCTAACCCTTCCCCTAGCTCTAACCCTAACCCTAGCTGTAACCCTAACCCTAACCCTAGCTCTAACCCTAGCTCTAACCCTAACCCTAACCCTTGCCCTAGCCCCTAGCCCCTAGCCCCTAGCCCCTAGCCCCTAGCCCCTAGCCCCTAGCCCCTAGCCCCTAAGTCCTAAGTCCTAAGTCCTAAGTCCTAAGTCCTAAGTCCTAAGTCCTAAGTCCTAAGTCCTAAGTCCTAAGTCCTAAGTCCTAAGTCCTAAGTCCTAAGTCCTAAGTCCTAAGTCCTAAGTCCTAAGTCCTAAGTCCTAAGTCCTAAGTCCTAAGTCCTAAGTCCTAAGTCCTAAGTCCTAAGTCCTAAGTCCTAAGTCCTAAGTCCTAAGTCCTAAGTCCTAAGTCCTAAGTCCTAAGTCCTAAGTCCTAAGTCCTAAGTCCTAAGTCCTAAGTCCTAAGTCCTAAGTCCTAAGTCCTAAGTCCTAAGTCCTAAGTCCTAAGTCCTAAGTCCTAAGTCCTAAGTCCTAAGTCCTAAGTCCTAAGTCCTAAGTCCTAAGTCCTAAGCCCTAAGCCCTAAGCCCTAAGCCCTAAGCCCTAAGCCCTACCTTTACCCTAACCTTATACATAATATAACAAATCAATAATTTAAGCTTAAAAAACCGTTTGAATAGTCAAAATAAACCCCCTGCCCGCTCGCCCACCAACTCCTTAGACTGTAGTATGGAGATTGAACATGTGAGTACAATGCCCAGTCAGGCATTGAGAATGACCAGCTCAATCTCGCGGTAATCATTCGCTGTTTACTCGGCTCATGTTCATCCTCCTGTTAAACGGTTAATTAAACCATAGAATTTAACAGTTTTTTTATAAACAATAAACTTACAAATAATATAGCAAACCAATAATTTAATGTTAATAAAATCGTTTTGAAATTAACCCTAACCCTAACCCTAACCCTAACCCTAACCCTAACCCTAACCCTAACCCTAACCCTAACCCTAACCCTAACCCTAACCCTAACCCTAACCCTAACCCTAACCCTAACCCTAACCCTAACCCTAACCCTAACCCTAACCCTAACCCTAACCCTAACCCTAACCCTAACCCTAACCCTAACCCTAACCCTAACCCTAACCCTAACCCTAACCCTAACCCTAACCCTAACCCTAACCCTAACCCTAACCCTAACCCTAACCCTAACCCTAACCCTAACCCTAACCCTAACCCTAACCCTAACCCTAACCCTAACCCTAACCCTAACCCTAACCCTAACCCTAACCCTAACCCTAACCCTAACCCTAACCCTAACCCTAACCCTAACCCTAACCCTAACCCTAACCCTAACCCTAACCCTAACCCTAACCCTAACCCTAACCCTAACCCTAACCCTAACCCTAACCCTAACCCTAACCCTAACCCTAACCCTAACCCTAACCCTAACCCTAACCCTAACCCTAACCCTAACCCTAACCCTAACCCTAACCCTAACCCTAACCCTAACCCTAACCCTAACCCTAACCCTAACCCTAACCCTAACCCTAACCCTAACCCTAACCCTAACCCTAACCCTAACCCTAACCCTAACCCTAACCCTAACCCTAACCCTAACCCTAACCCTAACCCTAACCCTAACCCTAACCCTAACCCTAACCCTAACCCTAACCCTAACCCTAACCCTAACCCTAACCCTAACCCTAACCCTAACCCTAACCCTAACCCTAACCCTAACCCTAACCCTAACCCTAACCCTAACCCTAACCCTAACCCTAACCCTAACCCTAACCCTAACCCTAACCCTAACCCTAACCCTAACCCTAACCCTAACCCTAACCCTAACCCTAACCCTAACCCTAACCCTAACCCTAACCCTAACCCTAACCCTAACCCTAACCCTAACCCTAACCCTAACCCTAACCCTAACCCTAACCCTAACCCTAACCCTAACCCTAACCCTAACCCTAACCCTAACCCTAACCCTAACCCTAACCCTAACCCTAACCCTAACCCTAACCCTAACCCTAACCCTAACCCTAACCCTAACCCTAACCCTAACCCTAACCCTAACCCTAACCCTAACCCTAACCCTAACCCTAACCCTAACCCTAACCCTAACCCTAACCCTAACCCTAACCCTAACCCTAACCCTAACCCTAACCCTAACCCTAACCCTAACCCTAACCCTAACCCTAACCCTAACCCTAACCCTAACCCTAACCCTAACCCTAACCCTAACCCTAACCCTAACCCTAACCCTAACCCTAACCCTAACCCTAACCCTAACCCTAACCCTAACCCTAACCCTAACCCTAACCCTAACCCTAACCCTAACCCTAACCCTAACCCTAACCCTAACCCTAACCCTAACCCTAACCCTAACCCTAACCCTAACCCTAACCCTAACCCTAACCCTAACCCTAACCCTAACCCTAACCCTAACCCTAACCCTAACCCTAACCCTAACCCTAACCCTAACCCTAACCCTAACCCTAACCCTAACCCTAACCCTAACCCTAACCCTAACCCTAACCCTAACCCTAACCCTAACCCTAACCCTAACCCTAACCCTAACCCTAACCCTAACCCTAACCCTAACCCTAACCCTAACCCTAACCCACCGATATATCTGAGACAATGCTGTGCCTGACCACAAGGAAGAACATTTTCCTATTGGGTGGAACATAAAATTATATTTGTTAAAATGAATGACTTTGATTAAATGCAAAACTAGTATATTATCAGAATTGTTCAAATTATAACTAGGAGCTCCCTCTGCAATAACACGCATTTGCACAGGGTTCTTTTTCTTTTTTTCTGAAGTGCGTTTCCTTTGTTATTGCAGACTTCTGTAATTTATTCAACTTCGCTATGCCCATTTGAATTCTGTTAGTTTTTTAAAAAAATTTTTAAATATGACAAGGACACTTTGTCCTTGAACGTGACAGTATTGTCCTTGGAGGCGTTTGGCTGAGACACTGAGAGGAAGTTAGCGCTGTGGAGTATTACAATTTCAAGGCTAACACGGCAACGCCTCCTGAACAAACACGCGGCTCACTCAGGGAAGAGCTCATTTTTTGGTCCAGAGGATTAATAAATTTTTTTTTTCCTTTTGAGTCCAAAGAGGCAGGAAGGCAGAGCTGGTGATAATTTCATTTCGTGACGGCGCTTGGAGTGCGGTGGTGGGACTGAACCTTTTATTTAACATCCGAATGAGTGCCTTGAGGAGACAGAGAGAGAGACGCGGAGGAGGAGGTGGGCCTGAATATGATAATGCGAACAGCCGCAGTGGCTGGGATAAAGACGCTCGGAACCATTTTGTAAGAGAGCTGAGCCGTCCCTGAAGTGAATGCAGGCCAAGTAATCTGGGCCTTAAATTGATCCGAAACTTTGAATTGCCCACTAAACCCTAATTACAGACGTAGTTGTGTTAGCTGAATTTTTTACATGCAGTAAAGGTGCTGACACAAATCCATGTACTGTTATTTCCCTGTTGGCTTATTTTTATTTTTGATGTAGGTCTGCTGACGGTCTCATTAAATCAGTTACAGGGACATGAAGTGGTTGACTGTGTGACCAGAATGCATGCTCTGCAAGCTCATAATCAAGGGATAAATGAATAAAAAGCCACTGAATCACACTGACAAATGCCCATCACAAAGCTTTGATCTGTCTCAGTAGAGGATTTGATGGCAGACAGTTTTTATCATTTCAGGATATTATACTACAATATCCTTCTCATTTATCACTAAGGAGCCCTGCAGGAAATAATGTTAAATTATGGATAATCTTTATGTATAAATGTATTTGTTATGTATTCCCACTCTTGTGTCATGACCTTTGCATTGCTATAGAGCCCATCAACGCGAAGGGCATGAGACCTCAATGACAGTAATCACCCAGGAATAGGCAGGTTGCATGGACAGGTTGACATCTGACTGTAGTGGTCTGAAGCAATGACACCAGGTTGGTATTTCAGACAAAATGGAGGACACATTTGGCGTTGAAAAAGCCAGTTAATATAGCAGAGAAATTTAAGACTGCCACATTGTTTTCATTTTGATTCTACCGTTTGCAGCTACTGTGTCCCTGGCCCTGTTCAACCCAGTTTACATCAATTCCTTCTTTCCCTGAGCTACCACCAAGCAACCATGTTTGCAGTTAAGCAGCTATTTACCTCTGGGCTGGATCATTTCCACACAATAATCAAATGCTGAAATACTGAGGTGTGTTTTTATATAACAGTCTGTAGAAAAGCAGTCCATTGGAAAAATCTTTGCCACTCCTTCAGATTAGTTTGACACTCAGGAAGACCCATTTGTGAATTTCCACCAGAGCTTGTTTTAAGAACATAAGCACATTTTGACCCGATGCCACAGTGAGGCTATTCTAGTATGAGGTTAATCCTGAAGGCTTCCCACCTCTGAAAGCTGCAGAGTCTAGGCCCGGCGTTGTTTAGCTGTTGCTATTGACTGTTCAGACACTGTGTGAAAGAATAATAACAATAGTAATAATAAGAAGACGAATAAGCCATTTTCAAAATCATTCCATTGTACCTACCCCTGAATGCCGGTATTCCTTTTTGTATCAAATAAGCTAATGTCATCAAATTGTCCTTGAGGGAAAGATTCATCAGGTCTCATCCCTCGTTTATGCAGTAGCCGATGTCCTGCACCTGAGACTCTTCACTTTTATTGGCATTGCATCTTTATCACAGTCGTGTGCAACAGCGCCAGCCAATGAGTGAGCTTACATCATTAATACAGCCTGCTTCCAGACGAGCTGTAAAGGTGACACATACAGGGCGCAGGAAATGTAGCGCTTAGACTTTCACATGTATATAAACCAAGCCATTAACAATAAGTACTGTAGTAAACATATATTTGTATGCTAAGGGAAATATTTAGCATTATTTCGCTTCAATGAGAAAATACTCCTATTGAAAATTCAAAGGCGCAGTTCACAGGCAGTGTACTCGATCTCTGATATACAGTAGGGGCGCGGTGCCACTTCTCCTTTGGGGCAAGTTGTTTATTGGTGTTGAATAAACAATATATGAACACTACCAGTATTGAAACTGAGCTCTTCCAGTGTCGTAGAAACTCAGTTTAATATCCTCTGTGTTCTGTAGTGTCGGTTAGGGGAAATGAAAGTGGTGCGTAAGTGACACAGTCGACTTCGTACTTAATTACAGGGGATCCTGTGATGGCGTTTGAAAGGAGTTGCTTCAGAGCTGTGTGTAACAGTGGCCTACGTACCAAATCTCTGTGCCTCTCAGAGAGCTGGATGACTCCCCATCCTCCATGCTCACCGCCACCCCCGCCCCCTCCCATCCACTTTGTTTTCAAGCCACATAGAATGGATCATCTGCTTCGTCCATATCATGATGTTGCTAGGCAGTATGGCCATAGAAGTCTCACAGTTCATACACAACCATTACAAAGGGAATATTTAACTACATCTTAATGCAGCATGGACTTCAATAGACTTGTTGTTTATCAGCAGGTAGAGCCAAAATACATCTTGTGCAACAAGAAAAGGACCCAATATGTTGATGAGGCATCTATAATATCATCATTACCTATAATCATTCATAAAGATGTGTGCTGGAATTTTGTTCAGAGTTTACCTTACTTTTTTGAGCCATTATGTGTGACATTTGAGAATAGCATTTTATATTATTTATATTATGGTGTAATCTTACATACACTGAGGCTTGAGCTTATGAATCATTCATGAAGAGATTATGGCATGGCAACAGGGGTGTTACATATTTTAAAGTGAGTGAAAAGACATGCAAAGCAGAGACAACAGTATAAGATCATACAAAATGGATGCACTGGGACCACTGGAGATGACATATTTCTTCCAGGTTACTTCTTCTCCGGAGGCATCCACCTCTGCCTGCATTTTGGAGTTACAAGCTCATGAAGCCTAGGCTCCCCCCCCCCCCCCGTTTGCATCCAGAGATTAATACCATAATGTGTTAAAGCAATAATGAGTTTTGTCGACCCAAAGTTATCTGTTTGGTAACAGCATGGTCAACGGTTTTCCTGAATTGGATCTTGTGTTCTGTGTCTTTTCAAAAAAAGCAGCGACTACAGACTTTGCCTCCCAAGAAGGGAGTATCAATGGCTTGAACAATAACTGAGCAAAGGATTTCACAGCACTTCTCAGCGAGTGAGAAAGGACCGATTAGATTCTCTTCTTTAGTGAAACAGTCCTTAAGAAATTCCACTTTGCAAATAAGCCAAAAGGGCACCTCAGTCATGAATGCTAAACCGTGCTGGCGTACGCCTGGTGCATCCACAATTAGCACTGCTCATTAGAAGTCAAAAGGGATCATGTTAGCATTTTGCCTATAACCTATCAAAAGTGACCCTGCAGTGTCTGCTAAATTAATGCAATGTTATGAAAATGACTAAAATACTCTAACAGGTGATTTAAAATAAAACTGCTAATTGGCTAAAAGTTAAATAGTGTGCTGGCATTGATAATAGTATTCCTGTGCCCTTTTCTGATGGGGGTCCAAATGTGGCAAACTGTTGAACATGAGACTGTTTGATTTTAATTGAGCCTTTTAAAAATAACACACACTCAGCAGTACAGAGGTGGACCGGGGGTAATGGCATGGATTCCTGATTCAGAAATTGCGATGAGCTTGGACTACTGTACATGAATCGTTTTAAGCGGCCCCACCTTCCTCTTGCCCCTATCCCTACAGCCCCAGCTGTCAGTAACATTGCTCCCGTCTCCCCTGTGTGTGTGTGTGTGTGTGTGTGTGTGTGTGTGTGTGTGCGTGTGCGTGTGTGTGGATGTGTGTATGTACGTGTCTGTGTGCATGTGTGTGTGTGTGCGCACTTGCACGTGTGTGTGAGTGTGTGTGTGTGTGTTCTGCAGGCTGCTGCTGATGATGGGCGTGCTGTTCTGCTGTGGAGCCGGATTCTTCATCCGCAGACGCATGTACCCCTCCCCCCTCAGTGAGGAGCCCGCCTTCAACGTGTCCTTCACCAGACAGCCTGTTACCACACCAGGTGAGTGTGAGGCATCACACACACACACATATGCACCCACACACACACACACACCCACTCACACACATGCATGCGCACACACACACAAACACACAGATACACCAACCCAAACACACACACATACACACACATGCACTCACGCATGCACATACGAACACACACACACACACACACACACCCACATGTAGACCCAAACGCACACACGCACACACCCACCCACCCACACACACACACACACACACACACACTCACTCACCCAGTCCCAGCAGTGCTGCCAGGGTCACAAGGTTTCTTCACGACAGGGCTGTCTTATATAGAGATAATTCATCACACACCGCTGTGCCAGTCCCTGTCCACAGGCTCCTCTGTGTGTCCTCGGCCCCAATGCGCTTTTTTATCGGTTTAAGTGCAGCGGCACCGTGGCCCCGCTGCGCTTGATTATATGACTGCGCACACAATCGCGCGGCCGTCGTACCTACCACTGCTGAGCCTTCTGACTCATCCCCTGTCACCAGGCGTAATCACCAAAACAGCCCATTACCATCCAGGCTCTGAAACAAAAACACTGCTTTGGAAAGTAAGGTTATTAGGATAGGTAAGTAAGGTCATTATGAGAGGCCGCTGTCCTATTCCTTTCACGACTGCACGGGCTCAGATCGCGTGATTAACATTGTCTCGGTAATTGAGAGGGGACAGTCTCAGTCTCTTCCTGTCCTCCAGAGGTCCACGTGACAGGGACTGGGGACACTGGGAACATATAAAAACCTAACGGGTTCGAAGACGAGAAATCTGCCTCACAGCTGAGCTCAGATCAGCGGGAATTGAAGACCACCGCCCGGGAAAAGCCGTTTTCCCATCAAAGGGAAATTAAAAGAGAGCAATGGGAGGCCGCTTCCCCAGTCTTTTCATTCCAGAAGTTAAATTACCGCAGATCCTGTTAATCCACACTCTCCTTCGCCAGTCTGCAGCTGTGTAGGACAATTGATGAGACGTAAACTCAAAAATGTAGCGTGAACGTGTGTTATAGTTTCTTGGAGTCTGGAATTATGTTTTAGGTTATTGGGCGGTGCCAAAAGAGCTTGACAGCTGTGGCACAGATAAACCTCTCCACTTGCGTAATGGTGGAAGCTGGGTGGTAGATTGTCTATGGGCTGGGCTACGAGTTGATTTAGATTAGAATGCTGTAGGACAAAAAATACTTGACTCTCAGTTTTAAGTCCGTTTGCTTTTCACTGCATTCCAGAGTACCTTACCCTTCAAAACACATAACTGCCTCGCTAGAGCATTTCCAGAGCTCTTTTCTCTCAGGGTCAGCGCTGCTGGTGAGGCACAGCACAGTCCATCACGCTGAGGAATAAAATGACTGGTAGGAAATGACTCATAGGAAAAGAGTTATGGCAGTAGGACTCTATATGTTTTTTCGGTTGAGAACGTGTGGCACAGCTTCAGCTATAAATTGTGCGGGGTTTGTAAATGGGAACTCTCTTATAATGCCACAATTCAAGAGCCGTCTGACCTGCGAAGCAGTGGGAGTAAATTGTTTGATGTTTGGAATCAATCCCAGTGCCTTGGAGCTGGACCGATCAGGAAAGTGTGGAGCTCAGCTTGAGTCAGAACGCCTCGCAGCAGGACGCATTATGTCAGTGTAAGATTTCGGTTTCCCTCGATTTAAGTCAATTAAGGCATTTTTTAGGGTAGCTTTCATCCATAAATGACCTCTTGGAGTCGCATAGGTATTGACTGTGAATCAATCTCTCACTGGTTTCTCGGCAGAAGGGAATTCGTTACAGTATTTTACCCCGAAGCATTCAATGAAGAAACATTTCCAGGTGAAATAAACAACGGAATTGCTCTTTTGACAATGGGACGAAGTGTCACCCTTTTGAAGAAATCCTGCCTCCCAGTCCGCTTGGCTGTTATGGCAACAGTGGAACCGGAATCCCTGAAACAGATGTCTGCAGAAAGAGAGCTGTTCCCCAGGGCTCCTTACGAGCACAAAGCCACACCTACACCACGCTACTCCTGTTTCCACATCCCATCTCTTTGATGTTCACTTTATCTCTGCTAATCTGGAATCTGGGGAATAAAACTGCATTAGTTGGCTCCAACTACAGAAAACATTAGTTGGGCTGAGTTTCACTGACACTAAAAGCAGAGGAAATAAACTACTGCCAGATTATATTACTTTCCACATCACCTGTTTCCACCGATTATGATTTATTTCTCACATGAATCTAATATTTGAAATGCTTTGTGATCATTTATTTTTATTGTAATTTCGGTATTTAACAGACTTCTTCCTGTAGGGCAACTTGCAGGTTATGCTTTCACTAAGACAAATACAGTATCGTACTAAATCTGCGATAAAAGTCAGACAGTGGGGATTTTCTTTTTAAGATGGTGGTGAAAATGGATGATGCAATGCCTAGGAAATGAAAGAAATAGCGCTGGAAATGCTGCTTTTACCTGGGCTTTCGAGTGGAGGTTGGGGCACTCTGCGCTTCATCTTCACCAGTGAACACGATGGGTGGAACGCATCAGGCAGCATACACTGCCAGTCAGCACGGACGCTCTGTCAGTCTCTCCTCGGCCTTGCGCAGCGCAGACTGATAAAGTAGACGTTTAATCATATTGACGTGGGGAGCCAGCCGCGAGACTCCCATTTACTGAACTGGGCTGGGATCTGATTGCGCGTATCAATTGAGAGCGTGACCCTCCGCCGCGCAGTATCTCAGGTTCTTTAATGTTGCGTCTTGTGTCTCCAATTACCCGGCTGTCGAGCCTTTGGAGCCATCTGAGAGAGTAATGAATTTCTGCTGTCCCCTGGAATGCATTAAACCCTGTTTGATGACACCATTCCACCAGACAGCACCTTTTCTTCACAAATGCAATGAATCTGGTCTCATTCAAGTACCAGGTTCATTCCTGATTAAATCTGTTTTGCTATCTATGCAAGTCATAGTACTGCCATTTATTAAACCAGTGATTTCCTGCCTGAATTGGTATTGACAAGGTATAAAGGCACTTTCTTACATGGAGTATCTTACAAATTCAGATATGCTAAGCTTTCCTTCTCAATAGCTTTAATAGAGTTTTTAAATGTCAGAATAAACAAAAGGAGCTTTCATTTTTTTTCCAGTGAGGCAGAAGGTGTCCATGTTACCAGACAATCTTATGCATTTCCAACATCCTTGGCTTTGAAACTTCAACATTTATGGGTTGATATCAAGAAAATCCTTACCACTGGACTTCTGAAACTTCAAAGACTCATGTAAAAAATTCTTAAATTATGGAATCTTTTAGAAGATTACTTCAAAACCCCTCATAAAAAGGCTGTATTTAGTTTCATTTTCTGCCTTTAGAGGTGATGCCCTGTGCACATACTTAGTTCTATCTCATTCTGATTCTAAGACATTTGTTTAATGTAAAAGTTGCTTGATAGGCATTTAAACCCCAGGATGATATTCGAAGTTGCATCTATTCCCTACCTATATGAACTATATTTGTGGTTTCATGTCTGTTGCTGGTAGGGGAATTTCCACACTCAGGATCAAGAAGATGTATTCTTTTCACCTACATTTCAGTATTTTTACAGACCACTGTGCTTCTGGCTAGCTGAGTTCAGAGTGCTATTCAAATCTTTAAGGAAAATGTGTAATCTCCAGGTGGGTTTGCTGCTTTAGGCTACATAGCTAGAACTCAATCCTTTACAAGGCTGAAAGGACTAAACAAGCACTCTCAAGTTTTCTTTTATTTCCTCTATGCATATGAATTCAAAGTGATGGCAGTCCCTGAACAATGGGACCTTCATCAGAACGTTTTAATAACTCTCATCATTCTGTCCTTAAGAATGCCAGCTGAGCCCCTGGGTGACTCAAACTGTAAAGGCACTGTCCTTGTGTGTGCCTGGGCCTCATGGTCTGGTACCCACAGAAGGGGAAAATCGATGTGCTTCTTTCTTACCACCGGGCACAATCAAGCACAGTGACGCAAGCCGGGTGTGACTCGTGTGTGGGTCCTGTGGTCTCCAACTGGATCCGGACCAGCGTTGCTTGCTTTCTGGAAATGAGAATGATTGGGCACTCAAATCTGGGAGGAAGATCTGTGAAAAAATTATTCAGCCGAAAGTGCTTGCGTCACTTGTCAACATTTCCATCAAGCATCATGTAGTTTTTCTGTGACTGCGGGGAATGTTTTTTTTTCTCAACCAGGGAAATATAAAAAGAATAATTGTTTTGGGGCTGTGGGAAGATTGAGGTAACTCAGCCTGAGGTAACTGTAACCCACATTTATTACAGGAACTCAACAGTAGTGCAGCAATGTACCAGCCCTGGCCTGCAGCGATGATGGAGGCTTTGGCAGGGGTGTAGAGCACCTCAAACAGCACTCCTCCCCACTGAGAGCTGGCCTGCTGTTGCACTGGCTTCCCCCTGCTCTCCCCAGGAGATGGGCTAGGAGTGCCAAAGGACTCACTATCAAACCAATGTTCTCTTAGAAAACTGACCTTCAGGTCCCCTCAACATCCTGACCAACTCCCCAACAAATCCCCCAACAACTCAACCGATTGACTATCAAACGTGACAACATCTCAACTAACTCACTATCGAACCATCAAAAACTAATCGTCACTAAACTAACCATCAAAAACCCTCAACATCTCAATCAGCAAACCATCTGAAATTCACAACCGACCGATCTAAATCAATGGATCCTCTGAACCCCCCAGGGTCTCAGACAATTCCAGACAAGCTCATTTACATTTGTCAATGCCAAATCTAACTGTAATTGTTCCAGCAAAAGAAAAGTGCCTCACAGTACTATAATCGCATTATGTCTGGGGAACACTTGATAAGTAAGATGACTTGGGGTTTCCTCTGAGTCAGAGTGTATCTGCTGTAATTGTTGTTAGCTGATGCCCTCTCTTTTCTTAAGTGCCTTAAGTTGTGGCCTCACTGTCCCAATTCCAATTAAGCAGGGGGTTGACATTTCCTCTAGAGAGTTGATGCCGTTCATATAGATAATTACATATATTTCCCCCTATAACTACAGCTATTTATGCTTAGAAATAAGGCTGTGTGCAAGGATAAACAAACATCATGTAATATAATCTCATCTTCCAGTGACCATTTGCAGGTCATGTGACTTGTGAGGCGGAATGATGGTTTATTGGGAGTGCAGGGAGCAGCCTTCTGTGGAGCTTAATTATGAGTGAGGAGGTTAAGGGTCCCGTGGCTCCGTGCGCTCGTAGTGGAGCCTGGGTAGCCTGATTTTCCTCAGCCTCTGTGGTTTTACATCCATTGAATTGTTCCTCCCCCATGGCTGCTCCCGCGAGAGTACAAGGCTCCGTCCTCCCTTCAGAATGGTTTTTTTTTCTCCTCCGGATGTGGGGGAGCCTATTATAGGAGGCCTGCTAGGATCATTTTATAGAGCTCTGCACGTTCATCAAGCCGTGGCCATCTTCACAGCCCCCCCGCAATTAAAGGGCCGCGGCGCCGGGGCTGGGAAGTCTGGAGGACCTGGGCGTCCGGCGGTGCGTGAAATTGCAGCCTGCTAAATCGGCACGGTGTGTTTTAACAGCGCCGCTGAGGTTATTACGGACCTTTGAACCTTTGATCCGGGGTTTTTTTAAGTTGGGGGGAGGGGGAATGGGAGGGGGGGGGTGGACACGGTAATGCTGGAGGAGCCCCAGCAATCGGAGAGGCAGAACTGCACTGGGAGGGTCCCAGAAAAAGACATCTGCAACCTGTACACCCATCCATGGGCCCCTCCACATAGAGCGTGGAGGATAAGCTGCAGAAACCCCCAGGCTGGGACCAGTGCCCCTCTCATGTGGGTTCTGGTACACTGTGTGGGTGTGCACCCTCTGTTTCTCTGAAATAAAAACAAAAACTTTATTTATGCTTATATTTATCAAAATGAAGAGCATGAAGGTGATGCGAGCCTTGATTCTGTGGATTAGCTTTTTACGTTTTCACATAAATCTTGGTGTAATTAATTAAGGGACATCCATACATATGCACAGTGCAAAAATATGTTCTTGCGTTACACACTGCTATCATTCCAGAAAATAAATCCTAGGATCCATGGTGTTTTCAAAGGATTTGAGTAAATATACAAATATACAAAGCTCTAATGGTGATTGGATGTGTCCTTCACTCCTTTTATTCAAAGGCCAGCATCTACAGAACAACAGAATGAACTTGCACTTGTCTGAACGAATGCATTTAGCCACTTACAACATACTGATTAGATAAGCCATGAAGTTGAGGATCGCTGCCATGCTGCATTAACCGGGCTAAATCCTGTAGCACGTTGCATGGCTCATGCGATGCTCTGGGCTGTCTTTGACTTTTTCCACTGCTTGGTTCAGTGCGACTGACATTCTACAAGAATGTAGGTCACCTAAACTTTCCCCGGCTTTCCGAAGCTTTCTATTGCTACGAGTACAAATAAATGAGAATTTCCATTATGAGTGTCAGTCATGTAGAAAATTGCATTGAGTGCATGGAGAGCTGTGTATAGCTTTGTGAATAGCTGTTGTTCCTTTTGTTTTACTCGTTCTAATATATTTGAATTCTATGACTGAATATTCACAATTTATATTACAAATATAAAGAATGCAGACTACATAATTTTCAACCTGCTTTCAAATTGTATTCACTTTTCAGCCCAGTGCAGAAGAACATTATGTTGAAACACATTAGTTGGAGGTTTGACAAAGAAAGTGCTTTTTTGTGCTTTGACAACAGAAGTGCTTTTTTGATATCGCAGTGCTGTGCAACTGCTATATCAGTAAAGTTCTCAGGGTAAATGTATTTTAAAGCAGTGCTCCTGTACATCTGAAAGCTGTTTACAATTTAATGTGTCAGTATCGTAGGAGAAGAAGGTATCTCTGTGTAGCAGTGGTAAGAGTACTGGGTTCAGAACCATTAAAAATAATCACTGTCTGAGTTACAGGACACATCCTTCCAAATGTTCCGTGTGGTACCATCCTGTATGTCATGTTTGAAAACAAACTAACAGTAAGCCTGTGTAATTGGTAGATTCGTGAAATGTTGACATTTAAGGGGGCCTTTCCGTGTCAAAGGATGGCAGTAGTGCATGTTGCCATGCACAGAAAGAGGGCATTTGTGACAGAGATGGCAGGAGGGCTGGCAGGGAGGTGGGCACGAAGTGACAACTGCTGCCCCCCGCAGGGGACTGGCAGCGTTATCAGGGCGGGGGGTGGAGCCGAGCGCCCTGCCAGCGGCTCAGAAAAGGCGAGACGCGCGGGGGGGGGGGGGGGGATCGGTTGTAACCCGTCTCATTAGGCTCAGTCCCGCGCTGCTCTCTCCTGGAGGATGCTGCTCTCTCCGTTCGGCCAATCCCTGCTCTATAAACCCCGGGAGCGAGCCGCGTTCGGGCGGAGCTCTCCGCCTTCGTTAGCCGGCGAGGGGGGGACGCCACCTCCGGCCCGCTCGCAGGCAGCCCCGCAGCCCGCCCCAGAGAGAGCCCGGGCGCGCCGAAAACTGGCTCGTCCTCATTCTCCCCGCGCGTCCGCCGCGGCGGTAACTACGCGCGGCCCTCAGAGCGGCTCGTCAGGAGCGCGCGGACGCTTCCTGTGACAGCCCCGCGTCCTCGTTAGGCGCTGCGCTGCTGGACTCCTCTCCTTCCATCACGCTCATTAGGGCCCAGCTTTCGACAGCCCGTTTCCAGGTGAACACACGAGCGTATGCACCCCGCCTTCTACGCACAGGGTCGATATCTCGGCCGCCCGCGGGACCGGTACCAGGCTCGACGAAATGCTCGCGTGCGAATTAGGAAATCGCGCGAACTGGAAATGAGACGGACGCAGACCTCACTCCGAGGCTGGAGGTAACCCGCTGCCAGGCTTCCTGTGTCAATTAATTGTCATTTCCTCGTCCTAATGGCGAAGAATTGAGCGGAATTGCTTCCTTACGATGCTCTGCACAGATGGTTCGGCTGCTGCCACGCACCGCATGCTAAATGTACTCTGCATTTACCTGGATACCACTGCTGGGCAAACAAACACGCTTGCTGGACCCTCTCAGGTCCATCTCCACATGCATTTTCCATCTCATTTCATTCCACTAAGCAAATCCATTTCCTTGAAACCTTTCACCTGGTGAATATACATCCCAAATATTAGCTCACTGCACTGCAGAGATTACCATAGCTCTGCCCTTCCCTCTAGTGATGAATGCTTATAAATAGATAGACACATAGATAAATAGATATAGATAGATACAGTAGATAGATAGATTGACCGATCGACAGACAGATAAGATACTTTATCCAGTAGGAAATTATAGAAATTACAATCATCTGTTCACTGTCCTCCTCATACCAATGTCTAACAAGTATTGCATGAATGATCTGTCCCTCTCCCTCCCTCCCTCCCTCCCTCCCTCCTCCCCCACAGGGTCCCAGTCCCAGAACTACGGAGACCTAGGCGGAGTAATGACGACTCCCCTCGCCCCCGCCTACCAGGTGCAGCCCAACTCGCCCCACATGATGGCCCCCTACCCTCCCCCGCCCTCTTACTGCAACCACCCGCCCCCGCCGTACGACCAGGTGTTCCAGACCTCGGAGAAGAAGTAGGCGCGGGCTCCGCGGTCCCGCGAACAGAGACGCCATCGCGTGCCCCGCCCCAAGCACCCTCCCCGGTTTTCCTTTACGCGTGTGGTGACGTGCGCACGGCGCGGCCGGCCCTCAGTCAGGGACGAGGAAGAGGATGCTCGTGCTCCACGAGCTCCACGCGCAGGCCCTCCGCAGCGGGACCCCCCTGACCCCAGGGGGCGTGGTCGCCGGCGGGAAGACGTCACGTGACGGCTTGACGGACAGCCCTGATCTGAAGCCTGCGGCGCGGATTGCGTGCAGGAAAGCTGAGCTGTGTTCATGATCCACTCGTGTTCTCTCTCTGTCTGTCTCCCCGTCACCTTTCTGAAATTACATGTTACATGACCTGAGTAGAAAAAACTGACTGGATGTAGTGATTTTCACCACAGTGAGTGACATTCTGGGTGACCAGTGGGACCTGTAGACTTGGTATAGGCTTTAGTGCCACGAGCACTGGACCGTTAAACCTCTTGAATTACTGAGCCGTGTGAGCGTGTATGAGTGTGTGTATGTATGTGTGTTTGGAGAGGGTGGGGGGGCTGTGGGTGTGGTGTACTTTTGTAAATACCCAGAGGATACAACAAGAGATTTCAACAACACTTGGTGTGGTTCAGAAGACAGCAGTTCAGCTGTACCAATCTTTATATGTCACAATGATGATTGATAGGCTGTGCTTTTTTAATGTTCCTCTTACAAACCAGAACTGAGTGTCGACTGGGCCCAAGTGGCTCCAAAAGAAGAACTCCAGTATCTCCACCATCAGGCATCATGTCTAAAACGAACACTAATTTGCAGATGTGGATACTCATAAAGCTGTTAGATGCCATTTGTGTAATTCTGAACAGTATATGGAAAACCAAAAGTGGTTACACTCACTTTAACGCACGCACCGTCCCTGTATAATATTGGGAGGTGGACAGCAGGACCAGAGTTACTTAGAAAATCTGCATAAAAGGGTGGAGGCCATCACAGTGAGGGAGGAGAAACTTATCAGAACTAGAAAACCATCTAATAAATGTAAGCCGGTTAAGAATTTAATGGTTCAAAGGGTTTTTCTGAAGACACTCACTTGCATTTGATTAATGAATTCCATCCGAAAGGTCATTGGGCATCTGACTTTGTAATCCACTCATGCTTAGAAAGAAATGTAAGATTATTCATAAACCCTCTCAGCGGGGATCTGGTAGTACTAAGCTAATTGCACAGCTCCCGTGAAGGCAAGAGAACTCATCTCGATTTATCACAACTGTTACGTTTGTTGAAATCTTTTTACAGAGGGTGGTAAATTTGACAGGCCCAATTTCATGCAGTATGTTAAGCACAGATAAAAAGCCTGGTGCCGAGATGTCTGTTGGAAGGGAAGCGCTTCTTGCTTTTTTTAGTGTCGGTGCGGAATAAAATTGAACGCTTTGAACTAAAACCCCGGCCTGAACCAGCATAAAAATAAATAAACCTACGCGTGATGATTCAACCTGAAAGATTCAATTAAAATCATTAATCTGCACGATCGTTAATGATCGTTAATCTTACTTCTGGAGACTCAGCACTCGCAGGCTGAATGTGATCCTGAAAATGATTCTCTCCAGGCTTCTGCACGCTTCAAATGAACTGCTGTTCAGAATGACGGAGAGCGTCGGAAAGCTCCTTTCCGACAGTCGAATTGGAAAGGAGCTTGTAACTTTCCGAAAATCGGAATTCCGAAGGCTATGCCCAGTTTCTGCAGCGATTGGCCAGGTGTGCAATGGGCAGGGTTGCAGGTGGTCTGCAAGTTCTCAAAAGTTGTTCGCCATCTGCTAGTGAAAATCAGAAGAAGAAGAAGCCCATGGAATGCTGTGTCTTTGGAACGCAGGACATTACAAAATCTGCTTTTTACACTAATTCATATGCGTTCTGATAAAATTAACTATTTTTGCTATAATATTGCAAACAACACAAGTGTTCGACACCTAAAGAAGATCAAAGAAACAGGAGTGTTTATTTTGTATTTGTTCAAGTCTGGATAAACACCCATCATAATCTTCAAAAAAAAGACAACGGAGTGTCCATGTTTATCTAATGTTGTCTGTTTTTTCCCACATTCTGGCTATTTTTTCTCTGTAAATACAAAATCCTGCATGAACGGGGCCACTAATGACTCTAGTCCTGATTATAAACACCCAGAAATCGCTGAATTCATGAATGGAGATTGCACAGCAAACATAACCTCTCTCATTGCTAAGATGATTTCTTATGTCTATTTCCTGTTACCCCACCCCCTTTGTATGACAGACAGCTTCTCAGCCCACTTGGAGTTTAGCTACTTCAAAGATGGTATGAACAACACAGATAGCGTGTCAAACAAGCCAGTTTGTATGAAGCATGCTGAAGCCTTCATTCTCATGTTGAGTACCTCCCCACGAAAGCAAGTCATAGCAACATTTTACTTCTAGAGGACAAAAAAGTATCTTCAACCAATAAACAGTGTGTCTTGTTGTTCTACTTTTCATGAAGGAGAGATGAGTGGATTTCATTGGACATTTACCTTCAGTCTATCTCATCTTATATCTGAACATGCAACCGAACACAATTGCCACTTAATCATGAGCACAACAGTTGAGCTGCAGTCTTCTGTGAAACTGATTTAATTGAGCATGACTGAGGGCTGTCAAAATCCAACAACATGAATTATCTCTTTAAAATTCAAATTCAGATCATTGATTGAATTTAGGAGATTTCAGCAACTATGTTTGCATGCAGGTAATATTCTGAAGGCCTAATAATTCAGAATCTTTGAATTATGAATTTGAACCAGTTGTTTGAAGTTTAATATTTCACTCATAGTTTCCAATATCCAGGATATTTTTTATAGAAACTGAAAAATAAAGCATTCTTAGTAACCGTCATACAAATATACAGCAGGACAGTTTTGGATTCAGTTCATGTTCAAACGCTTAAAACACAAACCTATTTGTTTTTATTTAGTTATCTTGCGAAATATTCTTAGTAATAATCCATGCAATTTGAGTGCTTGCTACGTCAGTACTAGTAACTGTACTAGTAACTGTATATACTTTTGTGTCCATAGTTGTTTGTAAGGTATGTGCATTCCAAATATATTATATGGAGAATATTTTGTTACAGAAACATTAACAGAATATCCCAAACCTTTATTTGGAGGCATCACGGTAAAACTGATATATTACGCTCATGGTCAGGTTTTTTTCATAGCCAGACCATATATGGAGTTATTGAACATACACATTAATACAGTAATTCTGTTTTGCATGTAAACATGGCCAACTTTTGAATGGAACCTACACTTACCAGACATATACTTTCAACAGTTGGCAACGGAATGCAAAACCAAACATTTCTTACCAAAAACAATATATAAAAATATCTTCATCTTGCCAAGTGCCAAGATAAGTTGATCAACACACATTGACATGGTGTATAACAGTCGAACAGCTACCGACTAGCTTATGTCCAACAAAATACGCCAATGTCAGCAGCAATAACCTTAGTCGAACTTGTAAAAAAAAAAAAAACAAATGAGGAAACCTATCTTTTCTTCTTTGAAACAGTATCTCAGAATAATTTGTCATGGGTGTGTAGATTGAGTCTCGTATTGACAACCTGCAGATTGTTTATTGCAGGATACTTTGCACTTGTTCCTGTCGGCCTATTGAACTGGAGACTGAAACTCAGCAGCCCAGCTGTACAACGGCTTGCTGCAGAATGGATTCATTTCAGCCTACTGTTCAGTTATTGGTGTCGTGTTTTAATACCTGATCGTTTTGTGTCCTTTCCAGTGCAGAGACAATGGTAGATATGAAACAGGATGGGGGGAGGTGGAATTATGACATATTAAGTGTTACTGTATTCCTTTGGATGTTGTTGCCCATACATCTGGCTAATATATTGCGTATATCAATTTACCATTTTAATCTATGCAATTTGGAGATTTCAGATGTAATTTGTAGCGCTAGTTAGGATCCGCTTTCACTGTTGGTGGGGTGATGTCATCTAATTTTGTTATTAAAAAATGAGAATATTTCCTGATTATGTACTAAAATAATAAATTTCCCCTCTGTTAAGAACTATTGTTGATTCTTTTTCCCTCTTTACTCACAAGCAGATAAAGAGTATGTGAAAAAGGACCTCTGGCTTGTAGATTTTTTTTCTTTATTACCTGTTTTTCTCCCAATATGGAATGAACAGTCACTCCTTCTGCCTCCCATGGTGGTGATACTGCACACCACGCAGTGCGTCTGCCAGCCAGCCAGGGCTGCCATGGTCTGGACCATATTCCCTTTGAGCAAAATAACAATCTTGTACAGGTGAACAAATTCTTTTGAACACAGGCTTACTTCATGAATTGCCTCGTTTTGATTTTAAAATCTGTGTCTCGGTTCAGACTTTAGCTATAAACAACTCTGTGTGTTTCCCTATAAATTTTGATGGAAAACCAAATGGTATTAGATTTTCTTAATTGGAATTTTAACACTTAAAAATAGTCCCGTTCCTAGCATACATGCAATTACAACCTTTGTTCATACTTCCAAAATGCCACTTACCCAAAAATATCTAGAAAAACAAAATATGCAGTGTATAAACTGATCAGGAAAACAGTTTTGCATTAAAACTGTGAAGTAACATGGTTTTAATTGCATTAAAATTCCTACTGGATGATTACTGGATGCATGTGGTAAATACAGTGTTCATATTAAATAGTTTGGCCTTAGACATTTGTTAACTGAATTTTATCAATTAAAAAATGTTAAATGTTACAAATAAGCTACAACACTGGTTATAGAAAAGGTGATTACATTGGATGGCATCTAAAAATATGTTATGAGAGTGTGTGCGTTTCAATCACTGAAAAATGTTGAAAGATTACAAAAATATACTATATATTTAATAAAAGGAATTAAAGCATTGTTAAAATGGCAAAAAGGACCACTGGAAATAATGTCAAATTAGATGTTTCTTATAATAGGATTATGTGATGTGAAATGGCCACCCCAACCTTTCAAACGGTCTTGCATTTTATTGAAAATGACATTTGTACAAAGCAGTTCAGACAGTAAAGTACAGACAATTTGTAGCAGTTTTTGTAACATTCATATTACCAAGGACATGAAAAAGAGAACACAAACGCACAGTTCTTACACTAGGTTATATCCAAGACAAAACAACATATAGTAGCAAGACCACTTCACAAGGAACACTATGTATCACTCCCCAGAAATGACATTTGTATTTGGCACTATAGGACATCAGTGTTGGTAGCTTTTTTTTTTTTTTTTTTGACAGCTATGTTTGTGCCCATATTGCATATAGTATCACATTTAAACTCAGAATGGCCTTTTCAACATGTCTTTAAAAATCATTTTCAATGAGTTGAATACATCTTATGAAAAATGACAGTTTATAAGCCCCATTATTAATGTGACCTCAATTCTAAGGATACCCAGGCTTTGGTACACAGCCGGTAAGTGCATCACAATACTGAATTCATCCGACGAAACATGCTAAAGCTTTCACTGAAACAACGCGCTGCCATTTCAGTCCAGCCATTTTGTATTCTTTTAGGATTTTTTTGGCTAACATTTCTTTATCCTCACAGACCCGACCTTGAAAGTAATGTGGGGTGAAACTCACCTGCCGGTTTGATTCCAGAGTAGTGAGCAGTTGGAGGAGATTCAGTTCAACAGATACTCTGGGCTGGGATTACAGGAGTTCACCTCATAGCTCAGAGCGCTACATGGCATCCACGGACGCGGACTCTTCCTTCTTATTGATACAGACTGCCTGTGTTTGAAAGGCCCAGAGCTCCTAATGCAGCCAACCAGTGATAAGCGAGGGCCACGCAAACACAAGACAGAAGAGCGGACATTTCATATCTGAGGGAAGACAAGCCTGTGCTGTGCTGCCATTTAAATCCCCACAGAAGGTGTTTTAACTAGTGATCCAGATATTACATTTGTGTATCAGTATTTTACTGGGAAGGCATAATGAGAAATTCCATTTGTGCTTTAAACATTTCATGAATGATGGAGGCACAATCCACAAGCCCTTAATGGATTCGATTTATTCCCTAAATTGGCTTCCTCTAGATTGCAACTGCTGAGCGAAGAGACTTGAGCAAGTGTGAAATGGAAATCAAATAGAAAAGTTAAGATTTGAAACAAGTACTCTGATTTAAAGCTAAATTACTCTGAATTTTATACGGAAATGACACTAAATTCTCTGGCAAAACACTCATTAAAAAATGACACTACATACCAAATTATGAGATGAAATAATTTCATAACCACAACCAGTAAAATTCAAGGACAATATCACCACATCATTAGGACGGATAAGTCCCCACTAAAAAAAAACTTCAAGATCTTTGCACTGAATGCAATGCATTTGAACAAATAAAATTAAAAAAACTTATCCTACCCCTAATACCAAATATAACACTTATCCAGCTAAAGAGACTGTCACAAAGTGTACTTGCATAAGCAACACCCAAAGTGTCATTTTACAGGAGAAATTTAATTATGGTTCATCAGCAAATGCATATTCTTTATTTGATGCAAAATGTACTTTGTGAATTCAAAGTAAATAATAAACTTAAATTAAAAACTTTAGATTTTAAGTAAAACAATCCAGGATTCAATCAACCACACACACCACTCCATCATTACACTGTACTGGCAGGTGTACTGTTCAGAGTGTAACCTGGATTTCATTCAAAATTATCCTTAAATTCAACTTACAAATTCAATTTGGTCACCAAACTCACCAAACTGTGAAGAAAAAATCTGACCCTGCATGTATGTGCAAAACAAAATTAGGGAATTATATAAAAATTTAGGCCAAGCAAAGTACAAGCAGAGATGGTAGTTGAATGCAATGAGAGAGTGCGGATTGTGGTGTAAATGGCGGAGACATGCTGCTAAGCACTGGCTGCTAAGAAAGCTAAAACTGGACTCCCCTCTAAGGTTTGTAATGTATCCAACCACTTGCTTCTTGGATATTAACTGACCAGCCTTTCAAGTGATGTGCATTTTTTTAAACATGAAAAATTAAGGTCAAAGGGAAAAACGAATCTTTGGTCACAGCTAGGGGTATATTAATTCCTCAAGACAGTGCCTTGTCAGGGTCCAGCTAAATTAAATTCAATATGTGAAGTTCACATCTTTTTATAGGATCAAAATGTAAATTTGATTAGAGTGGTCTTACATGATTTTACAATTAAATGGGGCCATTATAAATGATGTCCCAGAAAATCATTTTCATGGTACTCCAATTCTGAGAAAAATGTACTTTTTTCCTTTATCCAGCCCCAACAGACAGGATTCCTCTGGGTAATGTGGAGTGTGCTTGCTCAGCACAAGCAAAGAATATAAACAACATGAACATACTTAATAAATATCCTACAGGACCAGATCAAATCCTACTGCAAATCAAATTTCATCCTGGTGAAGACTGGCCTAATCCTAAAATAAACAAGACAAGATGGGGCACTACACTGTCAAAAGTACTGAAATCAGAGGTTTGTGTCCTGCGAACGCTGTTCGAACGTTTCACTGATGCATCGCTTTCTGCTCTGCTGTTATATATAGACCCAATTATGTTGCCAACACCAGGGTGGCGAAAATAAGAGCGACATACATTAGCACTGTCAAAGCCCAAGGGGGAGCAGACCTGAGACATCGCGCGCCTCGGAAAATCAATCACCTCCAATGTGCGAAGAAGCGGAATCCGCGCCATCCACTGGCTTCCTGTCGTTTCTTCAGCACACAAAGCAAAAACCTACGCTAGACGTTTTAAATAGCACTTGATTATGTGATTCGGACAACTGCGAGACCCGTGAGCACGGCTTTTTTTGACGACGGAGAGTACTAAAGCATACACGTCAAGAAAACTTGTTTAAACATGCATGCGTAAAATCCCACGTAACATCTAGGAACACAACAGAACAGAACAAAGAAAAGACTTGTAGATGTTACATTCTTGAGCAATGTATGCAGTCGCTAGAAACCCACACAATTTCCACAAACCTGCAGTGACATTTTTTCCTCACAATCACTCAGGCTGGGAATCAACTTTTCCCCCTAATGCTCTTTCGAGCATTTAATTACCAAACATTTGTGAATCGAGATGCACAATTCCACAGCCTATCCATGACATTCAACGTCTTCTTATTTGACTGGTAAATTTTTCTTTGCTTTCAGTTTGCACACTTAGTAACCTATTAATAACTGGCACTCAGCCAACATTAGGCTTGCCACGTGAACTAGGCTGTCGCATTAATAACATGTAGGCCTAAAGAATACAGCTGTATCACTGAAATATACGTGATGTCTACCCATTTTCAACGTGATGCATTCAGCAGACCATGAACCACACATACAGTTACTAATATATTTCACAGGAGCTCCCAGCTAGAATATTTCATGGATTTCGACTGAAATGAATTACAACAGGCGTTAAGTCAATATTTGAAATATACAAGCAGTGCAACAAATGCACTCTCAGCGATTAATTTCCTCACTAAAATGAAATTATTGAGAGAGCAGTTTTAATAAAAAGTTCTTCTGTACAGTGAAGATGAGATCATACATAATTTAGTTGACTGTAGGCAACACAATGATATCGAGCTAGAGTCCAGGCGTGAAGTCGGCTCCTGGCTAAGCTAGCAGTAAAACGGCAAAATAATATCAGAGGTGAAGGCGGCCTGAGCTTCACTGAATAGTGAATGAACTTCATTGGAAGATGACACCACACTAACTTGACACTGTGGAGGTATATGAAATGCAGGGGTGTCCACCCGATGTAGCGGAAAGCTTTTGACCGAGCTCAGCACAAAAACACCCGACTCAACTGATGAAGGTCCTAATTGAGCAGAATGTTAATCTAACGGTAGCTGAATCAGGTGGGTTTAGATGGGCTAAAAAAAAAAAGGCTGGGCCCATACCAACCAATCTCAATCAAGATTCAACACCCCCGATTCTGTGGGTTCCTTCTAGGCTTTATAGCATTCTGTGTATACAGAACAATCTCACACAAAACTGTCATCCCTGTACTTCTGCTTATTCTTTTGTACACAACAACAGCCATCACAACTTTTAATGCAGGAGACGGCTTTATTCCTTTGTGTAGGCAATGTCCTGAACTAACTCTGAAACCTTATTGCACAAAGCAAAATTGCCAAACTTCATCTTTACATTCCAAAAAAGCTCCTTGACAATTCAGTGCTCTGCAGCATTCTTGTTTTGAAGAAAAATGCAGACTTGAGAATTTTGTTTGTTCTCTGCAAGTAATTTCTGAGGGTTTACTGATTTTCAAGTGCTTTTCTTCCACACTGGTCTCCCAAATTACTTTCAGCCAGATGTTCAGTGGAAACTGCCACCTATTCTGTTTTAACCATTTCCCACTCGAGAACTACTCTGACTGCCAAGAGCTTTTATGAATACGGGCCACTAACCCTTCAATCAGACAGACACACCAGCCACGAGTAAGAACCCCTGCCCTCTGATTTTCATGCATATTTTGCACGCACTTTGGATGAACAATCACACAGGCCTGAAGAACTGAGCGGGCTGCTCTCAACTGATTACAGCCTTCCCCAAAGCAGATACTGGGAAGAATTTCTATCCAGCAACAAGCTGTTACACTGTGTATGATGTGTTGTGCTTGAAGCACTTTGGGGATTTCAAAGTGCCTAGCAGAGTTTACATTCGCACACAAATGACATCCTGCACGAACACATTTGGTAAACTAATTCCACTTCCAATTTGGAGAGCAGGTGAAAATGTGTCAAAACTACGCATGATCGCACACGTTGTGCGTCTTGCTAGGAAAGCAGATTCGCAGATAATGTTAGGAGGAGGAAAGCTGGGGATTTTGTGATGACTTTATGGCTGGTTTTCAATCAACATTTGTTCGACTGACAAATAAAAGCAAGACATTTTTTCCCCTCAAAGATTAGTGAGTGTAACAATCAGTAAAATGAATTATCTGAACTGAGCGTGTGAAGAACATGTAAATTAATACATTAATTACACTGCATTAATAATGTAAACAAATGCAAATACAGACCTGTGACTCCTCTAATTAACATTTCACCAGGTTGGGATGAGGCCGAACAAATCACACCACACCCAGGAAATATGCCAAACATGTCATTTACCCATTGGCTGTTTTTTTTCTTCTTCTTTTCATTCCTTCTCCCTCCGGTCTCTAATCAGTGAACCAATGTAAAAGAACAGAAATAATGATGCACACTAGAAACGCACGTTAGAAGGTCTTTTTTGTGTTCTTTGACGCTGTTGAGACATTTAGATTTTGCTATAGCTGAACGCGGGCACATTCTGTCACTAACATGTCCTGCCATCCCCATGCAGAGACAGACAACAGTGACATAGCTGGGGGGGGGGGGGGGGGGTAACGGCATTACACAAAACACTGAGAAAGGGGGAGGGACACAGAGGCGAAGTGGGTGTGGCCAGAACAGGAACACTGCATTTTCTGGAAGCATGCAAGGGCAAGGTCCACGATCCACGCTTGGGGAAAAGGGGGTTATGGTGTGAGTGTGAGTTGGGGGGAGGGGGGGGGGCAGGGTGGCGGTTTCAAAGCTGGGTACGCAGACTCACAGAGGTGTTAAAGAGTTATAGGCTGAAGGCTTGTTTTTTGAGTCCGTTTCTGCAGGGAGCTCCAAGCCAGGGTCAGAGGCACTGTGCTGTCCAGAAGGATCTCTGTCACTCAAATCAAAGTCCCGCCCAGTCATCCACGCTCCCCTCACACTTCCCGTGGAACAGAGTCAGGGTTCCCCGCGAGCGCAGGTCAAAGGTGAAACGCAGGGAAGCGGGCCTTCTCCGGCTCGGCCAGATCTGAGAGATAGTGAATGGCCCCGGCCATGCCTGCGGACGGAAGCAGAGAGATGACGTCGGCGTGGTCTGGAATGGCTCAGCTTCGCAGTGAGGTCGCCATGTCTGAAGGGAACATTTTGTAATAGGCTCTCAAAGAAAACATGTTCTTGCTCCAGGCACTTTGACAAAATACTCCAAAAAAAAAAAAAAATAAATAAATAAAATTCAAAAATAAAATCAAACTCACCAAAATGAACAAAGAATCCCTTCTTGCCGATTTGTACCTTTTGTGCAATTTTAATGGACATTTCTGAGCACAAACTTCGCTCAATTTTGCTATTTTTGAAAAAAAAAAGAAAGCGAGGAAACCGTGCCCCCGTGGGCTGGCGCTATTCGCTAGGTGCTAACATGAAGCAATCAACGCCATCGCACCGCAGACTCGCAGCACGCAGGCGGGGCTGCCACACGCAGGCGGGGCTCGGTGTGCGTGCCGCCCCTGCCCCGGCGCTAACAGATGCCTGTGTGCGGGTTACCCAGGGACTCTTCTCCTGGGGCCACGGTACAGGTGTGAGGAAAGAGTCTCACCTGCCCGTCAGCGGGAGCGCTCAACCGCACAGCGGAGCGGCTGACCAATCACAGGCCACGACTCCACCCGGGCGCAGGAGGCAGCCCGTTTCCCTGGCAACAGCGAGTGAGATTCTCCCCCTCACCCCCCCCCTCATACCTCAGCGGGGGGAGAGCACCAGGCAGGCGACCTATCGGAATGGAAACGCTCCCACTCGAGCCACCCGTTCGCGATTTCTACCCTCTCATCAGCGCGGCGTGCTTCGCTGTAGGTCAACGCTGAAATCCCACCCCGAGGCGCTGCCCCTATGAGAAGAGGCGGCCTCCGAGGCGCTGGCGGTTACCGCCAGTTTCTCCCGCAGAGGCGGCCTCTAACTGCTCGTCTAACGGAACGAGCCACTAGCGAACAAACAGCGGCCGGAAGCACCGGCGTACTCCGTGACGTACCACAGCCACCGCCGCACGGCTGTTTACCGCTGTCTGCGCGAGTCGGGCTCGGCCCGCTCTGCGGCGGTAATGGGCGGAGGCTGCCTCGCAGACGCGGAGGAAAGCGCCGCGCCGGTTTCTGCCGACGTCTTTGCCGGGAAGGGGAGCGGCGCACTGACCTTCGAACAGAGAGTACGGCCTGTCGGGGATGCGGCATCCGTGCGTCCCGTAGTCCAAGCACCACTCCGCAAACTGCAAGAAAAAAGGAGGTCGAAAGCAGACTCCGTCATCTGCGCCATCGTTACCCGGAGTCCTGCGCCGAGGGGCCGTTTACAGGAGAGAGAGGCCAGGCCAAAGGGCGCTTCTCTCGAGCCCTCTCATTCTGTGAGACGAGATGGGCCCATTTAGCTGGGTGATTACCTGCAAACTCTTGATTGTCCGTGTATGCGTGAGTGTGTGTGTGTGTGTGTGTGTGTATGGGTGTGGGTGTGGTAAGTTTTGGCTGCGCCTTTGACAATGAGGGCAAACAGACTGTTCGTTCGGTAGCCAGCTCCCTGCTGAACTAGGGCACGCTCAACACATGGACAGCCTGTACGCGTCGGGAAATTTCCCATGAGCCAACAGGCTAGGTGTGGGACGCTCGGCTGCAACAGGGTCATTATCCACAGCCACTCCATCCAAGCATCTCCCACTCTGCACTGGAAATACCCTTCTATAAATAGGAGCAGGTGATACAGAAAGCCATCTCCACAGCTATGACTTCTGTATGAGAGCTTCATAAAAATGGCCGCCACTAATTATCTGTATTCCGGTGGGTAATGTAGTCATTATATCTTTAGGGACAGGCTGAAAAGTACAAGTGAATTTTGCCTCTGCGAGGCCAGCTTCATTTCTCTGAGGGCGTGGAAGAAAGATTCACTATGCCCCCCCCCCCCCCCCCCACCCCCCCTCACCCCACCCTAAAATCTGACTGGCCCTCATTGACGTACACCTGTGCACACGATTCCCTGCGTTTCCATGGCGCCCGCAGGCCTTCCCTGTTTAATCTCACGGCCGGTCGACGCCGCGCGGGGGTTGCGCTGATGCGCCGCTGCGATGCGGCGGGAGACCGGCGGCAATGCGGAAACGGCGATGCAGAAAGCGCTTCCGCATCGCTCCGTCAGGATGGGGGGAGTGACGGTCCAGTCCACCGGGACCCCCCCCGGCATCGACAGCGAAGGAGAGGAAGCCCGAATGAGAAGATTTTCCTCTCTAGAGTATCTATCTGGGGCACTGCCGCAAGGTTCGGAGGTTCAATGCAAGAACTCACATAACAAATATGGATTTGTGACATGAATGCCATATATACACATACATACGTACAGATGGTAATTTACTGTATGCAAGGCAGTAAAGAAACACCTGAATCAGCTGAGGCCTCAGTGACCACCCAGTAAAGGCCTGCACTTACTACACTCAGTAATAGCACTGTGACTTTCTCTTTCTGTACAAGAGGATGAGCTGCACAATGTCACAACTCACAAGAGTCCTTTTCAAAGGAGGAGGGGGGCCACACATACAGACACACACAACCAGCCCACCCATCCACCACGCACGCATGCACGCGCACGCGTACACACACACACACACACACACACACACACACACACACAGGCATACGCACGTGCACATGTGCACACGCGCACACACACACACACACACGCACACGCCCGCATACACACACACACACAGGCATACATGCAGGCATACGCACGTGCACGTGCACACACACACACACACACACACACTCTGTGAGAGCCACAGTACCTTGCAGGCACGATAGAGGTACTTCTTCTCCTGGGTCTGCTGGTAGAGGGCCAGGAAGGCGTAGCCGTTGCCCGCCGTGCCGTGGCAGATCCCATAACCCTTCCGGAGCAGGCCCCTCTGCCAGATCACCTCACCGCAGTCCACCGCATCCTTCAGGTACTTCTCCTCCTTGAAGACCTGTGTGCAGGCAAGGAAGGTGGGCGTGGTTACAGTGTCGGGCCCAGCCCACCAGGAGGGCAGGGTTACAACCCCCTGCTGAGTCATACTCAGGAATTTAAAAAGTGGTATACTGGTAAAGGTACACCACAAATGGAAACAGTGGCTGCTCTGCGGCTGCACCTGGTGAAAACAAACCTTTCCATCTTGTACCTCAGGGCTGCCCAACCCTGTTCCTCAAAATCTACCACCCTGCAGGCTATCATTAGAACCCTAATGTGGCACACCTGATTGTACTGTACTAATTAGCAGCTCAACGAGATCTCTAGCTGTTAAATGAGGTGTGCTTTGTTAGGGTTGGAATGAACACCTAAGGGACGGTAGATCTCCAGGAACAGGGTTGGGCAGCCCGGCTGTAGATGTTATCGTCATACTTCCATATTGTCGACCGTGTTCATGCGTTAGCGCATTCTGGCCCTTTTTGCGTCGTTTTTGGTGCCTTGTCCCCACCGTTACCTGGTGAACATTTCATGGTTTTCAGGCGTGATGGATACAGCCAGCTGAACTGCAGGAGCGCTTGGCAGTCGGCATTAGGGAGACGGATGGTGGTAATGGGGGCGTGCTTCACACCGTGGGTCGGGATAAGGTCAGACTGCCCATGCGTGCTCCATCAATACCGCAGCTCCTTTCACTGCCCATTCATCTCCACAGCCCTCCACAGACAGCTCATTTTGTGAGAAAAGTAAGAGGAGCAGGGGGGAGGAAGCGGGAGCGGCTTCTCTCTCGGTTCTCCCAGACATTATCTCAGCCCCCCCCCCAAGAGGTGCGTGAACAGAGTATCGGAAACCATGTTAAACATATGAGCCCTGTTTCTCAATTCACAAAGGCTTCAAACGCAAAGAACTGAACCTCGATGGGACCGCGGAGCCAACATGGAATCCAGGGGGACGTGCCAGAGGCCCGGGCCCCGTTTACATCACTTAACAACTCGTCTCTGCGCAGCCCCTCCGGAGTTCTCCCTCGGGTCTGTTGGGGTGCATGCTGGGATACGCCGCTCAAAGCATTCATTATACCTGCCTCATTTCGCAAAGTGCCTCAGCTCCCTTTCTTTCAAAAAGGCATGCAGACCAAAGGAAAGACCCACTCACGCATCTCAATATTATTTCACGCTTACTGCATATCATGTGAAAGCAAATGAATCCTCGCTGCTGTTAGTGGGCGGACACTCTACAAACGGCTCCCGCGTCTGCGCACAGCTCCTGACGTTCCGACAGGAAGCAGTTAAATGTTCTGGCTGCGTGCACGTAAAGCATAAAAAAGGTCAAAAAGCAGACGAGTCACGTGACTGCTAAAGTCAGGGAAACGACTTGGCAGGATCAGAAACGATATAAAACTACAAAGACAGGTACAACGCGCGCTGCGGTTTCCTGTCAACATTCACCACGCTGACCCAACGGTGGGGTCAACCGCACAGACATTCACAAACAATTGCTATTGGTCAGCAAATCTCCGGCAGCTGAGGTAAATGGAACTTAAGGCAGGTAGTGCGTCAGTCTGTGAGACTCACTGCAATTCTATGTGAATTCTTCAAATGCTGTCATTTCAAGGACAGCTCGCAACACAGCGACTGCAGCACAACCGGAATTCAAATGACAGAACCACGGGATGGTGCTTCACAACCCATGCCAGGTCTTTTTATAGACGTGCTCGCCACGCAAGCTGTAGTCTTTCATTTGGTATATAATGACGATCAATGATTTGGAAAACCATGTCCAATCCTTTAATAGGGCAGAAGGTTCTCCAGATGATTTCTCATCGCTAAAAGTCTTCATTACAGCGTGACAGGCATTACAGCTAAGCGGATTTCATACTAGCAGTGTTTGGGTCAGCTGCACGGCGGAGAAGAACACATTTAAAAAGCCTCTTTAAGTGATAAAAGCATCGCAGTCTGACTTACTAAGACCTCTGGCACGTTCACAACCTTCTAGCGCACGCAAAACTAATAACACAACCAATGACTGGTGGAAAACATATAGCAGGACCAATCACTGGTCGTGTTGTTGGTTTTGCGCGAGCTAAAACGTTTTGCACGTGCTAAAGGTCGATGAATCAGGACCTCAGACTCAACTCCCCCCCTCGTCAGCGAGGTGAAGCTAAGGACCCAGCGTCCCCTTTTACAAAAACGCACCCGTTCCACAGGTGCGCAGCAGAACGAGCGAGGAGCAGAGGGAAACAGAGCTTAGCCTGACCCTCATTCATTCTGAAGGAGTGACAATCCCCACATGTGAACACTGTACCAAACAAAACGAATGTGAGGGAAGCTAAGTACCCAACGAAAGGCACCTTGTCATTCGTCTGACAGGAACATTCCGCTGTACCTCTGAGGGGACATTTCGTTTCCAAATATAAGCCTAGTTCAATTTCTGCCGCGCCTGAAGCCAAGAAGACTGTGGAGGAGTTATTTGTGAGCCCGACTGAAGCATTGACCTGTCGCGCTCTTCTGGAGGACGCGGAAGCGCCAAGAGGCAGCGGACAACGTGACAACCCTTTTATTGAGCTTTCGACAATCGCAAAAGTTATACGTGCTAGCGAGGGAGTTAAAACTCACCTGTGGATCAATGTCAATGTAATAGCCTCAACTGGCATCACCCCATAGCCTGATAAAAAAATTCTTAAGAAGTAATTCATTCACGCCACTAGGTGTCGCTGTGGATTGCCAGTTTCCTTGAGGACGGCAACCAGAATCATGCCAGGGTAGCAAAAGCTCTGTAGAATTCAACTCCAGCCCTACCTTCTTACCTAAAGCAGTTGGTTTAATGATCCTCCTATAGGCATTTCAGAGTAATAGACTTCAAAGGAGGAACTAGGCTTTTTGGGAGGCCTATTTCACTTTCCCATCGATTTCCGCTTTCAAAGCAGAGTTAAAAGTGGAGTTAGCGATCTTAATGACTGCAATAAAATACAGACAGCAAAGTACACGCTGGGCTGAGGTGATGGCAACAGGAAAACCAACAACCCAAAATTCAGACTGTTGCTTTTACAGCCAGCACAATATTAGTGCCAGTCAGCACAATGCCAATGCTAGTCACTTAACCTTGAAATGGTCTTAGCAGCACAGGAAATGAGAAATTCTGACTTATTGGTTTAGGCTGGCTCATTCATTCGTCAACAGAGAATGAAATAGCCGACTGCTAAAACGCAACTGATTTTTGCGCTGCTTATAGCTAGGTACTCCAGGAACAGCGTTATGCCCTCTGTCAGATAAATTGTCACATCAACAGACCATAATGGCTGCATCTCCTGGCTGCAGTCCTGTTTTCCAAAAATACCGATTCCCATTGACCCTTCAGCACACTCTGTCCGAATTACACCGTCCCCCTTTCCAGTGGCAGCAGCAGGATTCCGTCCACAGGTACGCACCTGCATGGAGAGCACACACTGTGCGTACTTCAGCAGCCTCAAGCTTTCTCTATTTTTATTTTATTTTATTTAATAACAAATACAGGTTTTGCACTGAAAATGCACAAAAATGCACCTCAATTTGAAACAAAACGACCCAGGTGTCTTCATTTAATCGTAAACTCTTCTGTTACAAACAATTTCACGTTACCTTTCGCATCTGCGTACCTTTGGAGGGAATCCTGCTGGCACCACTGCCCCGCCCTCCACCCCACGTTCTCCTCAGAACTCAATCGCGTAGTTCAGGACTGTCCCGACACAGCCCTGGCACTCAAGCCTTCCCTGTATTGAACGGAGTCCAGGCACACACTCCTCTGGTGCACAGTTAACAAACAGGATTGACAAACCAGAAGCTCATTCGGCAGACCTGGATTAGCGATAGCCCGTAAACCTGCTCAGACCAATTAGCATACGGGAGGACAGATTTAGTGCTTAGCGGGGTCTATGGAGAGCAGGGTAAATGTATTGACCCGCCCTCTCCACTGACAGAGCACAACACGTTATATACTGCGCTGCAATCCACAGTATGTGGGTATAGCTTTCTGCCAGGAGCCTGCATTTTATATTCTACGCTAAAGAAACCTTCTGGCAAACATGTTTGTCAAGTGCCAAACGAACAAGCCCGCATATGAAAACAAGGTGCATGAACACACAACGTGGTCGCTGAAGATGCGTTAGCACGTTAGCACGATGTGTTCGGCCCTCCGTGGACCCCGGGGGTGGATGTTTCCGGAACACACGCTCACCTTGTGGGCCATTATGAGCATGTGGACCACGCCGGGGGCGCCGTGACACCAGTGCACCAGCCGGTCCGTCTCGTTGCTCAGGGAGGACGGGTAGTTGCCGGAGCGGAACTTTTTGTGACGCACGTAGTCCACGCTGGGCCGCACCAGCTCCGTCAGCGTCTCCTGGCTCACGTTGGCTCCTGGCTGCAGACACACAAAAAAGCACGATTTTGGCTAAATGAGCACACTTCACACGCCTTTAGCCTCCGCTACCTTCACGGCCTGCAACACCGTACACAGAAAAGTAAACGGAGACAGTCTCGGCTGTTGCTTTCCCCGAACTACAATATTGAGCGCATTTTCATTTCAGGAAAATTGGCACCCTTCGCGCAGTCATAATTTAACTTGCACTCAAAATATATCTCTTGACTCAATTTCAGTGTTCATCCACAGAAGCTATTATTGTACTTCTCCTTCACAGTGTTCTCACAAGACAGCTATTTTAATGTGACTCCAGCAGAGCACATTCCAACAAATTTCATTTAACCTGTCAGAGCACTTTATGACAAATTTAATATGAATCTGGTATATGCACAGAGCTATCAGAGATACAAATAACACCATAGGCCAAGTGCATGTCCAGAACTTATCCATTTAAACTTCTATTGCAATAACTAATGTCTCATTTTAGATGTGCCAAGAAAAGATTCCTCTCCTGATTTCTTAAAGACCAGGTGTTAATACCACAGTGATTTCCTTTCACGGGCCACTCAGTTAATTATGCAGATCAGGAAATGGAGGAATTTTTTTCACTACCGTCTTTGACAAAGGACGCGAATACAACCAGATTAAGCCCAAGCGTACGTTTCTGGGCATCGTTCAGCAACGTCATTAGCGTTTAGCGTTGTCAAAACAAATTTTCCTGAGACTTGGATCAGTACTGCAACAGTCAAACAAAAGGCTTTTGTCAGAATGGCTGACTACACCTTCAATAACAGAATGAAACACAATGACCACAATTGATGAATCTAAGCACCACTTAAGCCTCCTTTGCATAAATCTGAATATCCTTATCGCGGCGCGGAGAATTGGGAGGTGTAAAGAGGAGAAAGGAATTACAAAGTCGCCTTGATTTCCCGCTGCAGCGAGGCAGCGCTTCACGCTGTGCTACAAGAAGCGCACTGCTGTTCTCGAAAATGAGCGGAGTGAGAACAGACGCTCTTAAAGGGAAACGCACCATTACCGCTGGGGCGCGTACGCCGCGCTCACGCTGATTTTCCCTTCACTGAGCAGCCTACGCACAACCCTAACATCACACGCTATGTTGATATTGGAAAGGCTGCTTAAGGACAGAGCTCAACGCTTAGCTTTCACACCCGTAACGTAACATCACACGCTATGTTGATATTGGAAAGGCTGCTTAAGGACAGAGCTCAAACGCTCAGCTTTCACACGCGTGTTTGGGAGGAGCGGCTGGAGAATAGCAGAGCAGGTGAAGTAACGCGTGCGATAGGTCGATATCCCAGTGAATGTGTGCGGTTAACATGCTGACGGTAGAGACGGCGGTCACCCGCCGCGTGTAACTAGCGCGCCGCGGAGCTGCGGACCTGCGAGGTGGAGCAGCACAGGGTGGTGGGTGGTGGCGCTGGAGGTGACGAGAGGCGAGAGAGGCCGCCTGCCATTTCACCACCTCCTCCAGCCCCGGCGTTTCGTCCCTCCGCCTTTCTCTCGACCCCGGGGCTAGCATTCGAAGCGAGCACGGCGCGGGCGGGGACGCGGACGCAACGCGCGCTAGCCCTCGTCAGGAGGCAGCTCAGCACAACACACGCAGCCTTAGGCAGTAGCCAGACGCACGGCGCGGACCGTGGCCCGGCCGACTCCTCAGTCCAATAACGAGTACCCCCGCCCAGGCAGCGGTTCCATCCCCCGCCATGGCACCAACTCAGCGCTGATCCTTTCTCTGTCTGCTACCCTCGCTGCTGTCTACCCGCCTGAATAAAGGAAAAAAATAGTGGACTGTCTGCTCTCCTTTTAAAAAAATAAAAAATATCAATAAAGTAAAGCACCTGAGGGCTTGTTTGGGGAGGGACGACCTCCTGCTGGCATCTCCTTAACAGCCTCAGGGTTTTCAGTTTTAAACAAGCTTTTGGACAATTATGAATAAAAACTTCTGCTCAGAGATATTCACAGGTATGAATAAATATACCTGCATGAGACCGCTGGGTGATAAATTCTAAAAAAAAAAAAAGAAAAAAAAGAAGAGTACCTTCAGACTGGAGAGTAAAATCCCACAGCCAAACCGATACCTCAAAATCAATTCCACGCAAAACTATTTGGGGAAGGTCATAAATAATGCATTTTCTTTTCAGAAATCACCCATGCATTTATTTAAATGCGTTTTACGGGCAGGGCCCACGTTAATTTCTGCACCCGGGCCGGATACGGGGCAGAACGATAGGGGTTTCGTTTCTGCCGGTAAAGACGAAGCTGAGCGATGGCGTAGGCCCGTCTCTAAGACCAGGGCCTCCGCCCGCGACAAATAGCGCCATCGATTCTCCGTGTTTACCAGCTGCGCTGACGCACCGCGGGGGAGGGATGGAGGGGCTGAATGAAAATGGGGAAAGGCGCCTTTTTAAATCCGTACCCCTCAGAAGGCACCGAGACGGGAACGGGCTTCATCCATTCCGGGCCGCTCAACGCAAGCGCACGCTCCGCCTCGGCCCGGTAACGAGATCCGCAGGACCCGCGCGCCCGCCAAGAGCTAAACTTTTCGTTTTTCTGTTGCCACGGGAACCGGATCACTTTTCAAACCGCGCGCAGACGCTCGCCCGATCCCCAGACACATATCAGAGATTACTCTCAACGGAAGAGCCCGGAAGCTATTTGCACGCGCTCCCTCAGTCTGAGTCGGTGGCGGGCTGGCTTCAAACGGCCTATCAGCATGAGAAGAGTGATACATAAAGGCCTGCCCTTGAGTGCTATCCCCGACTTTCTCTGGCAGCTCATTTTTCATGGAGTCAGAGTCTGTTTTTTTATTGCCAAAATTGATGGGACACAGAACTTTTTTTCGATAGCACTGTGTCTGATGCCCGTGTCACTTTCACTGATGAAAAACCGGCTGATCGCTTTTTAACCTAAGGACCAAAACTAACAAACTTCACCCCACTCAACCTACGGGACGGGAGAACGTTACAGGCTTTAAGCGAGCCAATAGGGATGACCGCTATACACAGCCAAGGGGAGATGGGAATTAAACCTAATTGACCGACGATGGTCACGGTCACTCAGAACATCTGAGGGCATAGAGTGCCATTTGCTGTTTGAATGTCAGACAATCAAGCCAGAAATGGCCACTGGTGTATACTGAGCAGGCAGCCGTTTTTTCATCACATTTCTGTGTAAAACAGCATTATAGCACAACAATAAAATAGTAGTGTAGTTTGGGGACATGCAATTCAGAGAGCAGATATCCTGAGGGGATTAAGACAGGAAATTTGTCCCAGCCCAGAGGCCCAAATTGGGTCAGAGCTACCGTAAATGTTTGTAATGGGTTAAGCTGTTAAACTATGTTAGCAAGCTACCACAGCAGACAGGCTGCAGTCTAGCCAAGGAGATACTTGTGCAGTTTTAATAACGTCTAATGCCCTGAACTGTTTTCAAAAACATTTGCACAATTTCAAATACATTACAGCTCAGATACAGAAAAGGCACTGGTAATGCCATTAGCTAGCCTGCTAACTAGATTAACAAGGACAGCTATGGAGGAGAGTACAGTCAAGGAGCAGATATAACTGACTTGGGAGAAAAACAAGTCTGCTCACCAACTACACAGAACAGCAAGAGCCAACCAAGCACAATGTGACGATATGACCCTTCAGTTCTCCACGCTGAAAACGCACCTCTTACCAAAACCCCAGCTCATAAATTATAGTCATTACTGGTGGATAGTCCACTATAGTACAAATACCTTTCCTAATGCTTTACATCACTTTATATTTTCAGCTATCTTACTCTACTCTGATCTTACACATTATATGTACACAATACCATTTACTTCTCAGGCAGATTTCTGTCCAGGGAAACATAAAATGCATGCAATATGAAAGTGATTTCTGCAGAAGTGATGTAATTTAAGGATAGGTACAGTCCACACAGGGCTGTGTGCGTTAACATTACTGACGGATATGAATTACTTCTCATTATGTTATAACAGCCGGGCTCCATCATGACAGTGAACCATCGCTGTGAACCCATGGGTCCTCAGGTGGGTGAGTACCCCAACTGGGGTTCAAGCTCCCTTCACTACGATCAAAGGATGAGTTCCCCGTCTACTACAGCTGCCATGTCTTTTACCTTTAGAAGAGTAGGCTTTTTTTATAATGTTCATTCAAAATTCTACGTCAGTGTTCTAGAACTCCATTGCTTTTAATCAGCGGTAGTGATTGTTCTATCAGCATTAGAATGTTCAGGTAAGAATGTTCCAATCACACGTTCCTCATCTTACACCCTAAAGGGTTGAGCCCCGTCCCGCAGGCTCACCTGCATCAGCATGTAGTAGATCCCTGCCAGGCCGTGCGCCGCGCCCACGTACTGCTTCTTGTGCCACTCGTAGAGCAGCGGGCACCTCTCCGACTTCTTCTCCTCCCTCGACAGGTTCTTCCCCGAGTCCAAGATCGCTCCGACCACCTGACGAGAAGCCATGAGACAGGTAAGGCACACAGAACCTCCCAGAAGCAGCGCAGCTCCACGCTGTGCCACTGTTAACTTGAAACTAGCTGGAACATGAAACTAGTGGGAAATTGTGTCCCAGTTGTGTATTTGCCGCTGTGTAACAATCATTGTGCATCTGGTTCATGAATATTTCATAAAGTCTCATTTCACAATGGTCCAGCGACAAATTGCTCCTTAGGAATAAACAAAGGATACAAATCAAACTGAATTCATGTAGTTATTGTACTTTTTTTTTTAGTCAAAAAAATGGATGGACAGAAAATGCATCAATGCAACATTCCACATTTAGCTACAATGAAAGTGTCGTTTTAAGTCCATTGACCGGTGAAGACATATAGATATTGTGAAAAAAATAACAAATATATAAGCATGAAATGACAGCATAAAACATGTTTCCAGCTGGAAGAGGTCACAATCTAATGCCTCAGATGTTCAAAAGCATCCGTTTAGCCAGATACATTTAATTGCAAAAGCACAGTAGTTAATTGGTGTAGCTCTTGATTTCTATGATCAGTGTGTTCCAGAAATGACAGGTACAGAAAAGGCAGTTTGATCAAATGTACTTTTTCTAAATGGCACAATTATATTCTAATTGAATAAAATTGTCTTATAACTGAATGAGGCACTCAGTAGCATTGTAGAAATGGACAACTGTCATCTAACAAGAATGCCATGAGTACAGCCAGCATTTATCGCTGGAACAAAGGCCTTGTCAGCTTTTAACAAAAGGTTGCATATGAAAGGAAGAAGGTTACTGAAAGAAATAAAGTTAAGGATGAAACTCCCATAAGCAAAGTTATTGGAGGTTAATTCCTTCAGCTTTGGCTCAATATAATTTGTAAAGTGGGTTCACCTAAATGTGACATTACCTAAACTTTTCTTCTTTTCTTTTGACTGAGCAGAGTTCCAAAGTCACATTTTCAACTTTTCATCAAAATATTCAGTGGTTATGATTCATGAACGTGTGTAGATGAGTCTCACGGTAATTACCACAATCACTATTCTCTATTCAATATTCATTTTTTTTTTTTTTTTGCAAAAGTGAGTTTATATGCACTGAAACAGGTGAGACACTGAGTACAGTACTACAGTATTACTCACTGAATACATGAGTCCGACCCTGTAGAGTTACTAAAACTAAACAGACAGTTAATGTGAGTGGAGTACTAAACTCCAGCTGTGCAACAGATAAAGGATTAAATAAATACCACTTTCAAAACAACCTAGATTCAAGGACAGATTTTTGCCATTTTTAGCATCTATCAAGAGTAAAAAAAAATTTTTTTTTTTAAATACAGAGTTACTCTTTCAAATGTGTCAAACACCTTTCATCTTTGATCTGTGTTCAATTTCAGTCGCTGCCGGAATCGATCGGACGGCCAACCACCTACACCCCCCCTCTCAGCTTGAAGAAACTGGTCGAACGCAGCGGGGTGGATTTCCGAATCGGCCCTGTGACAGGTCCTGTTTTTCCTGTGTTTGCCCCGCCCACTCTCTGCGCTGTCACGCTGTGACGGCAGATGCCCGGCAACAGCCGGCCCCCAGGCCTCTCCTCCAATGCCAGTGAGTCTGCCTGAAACACACAATCAGGCCACTCCCCCTCCCTGCACAGCGTGCGCGCAGCCCGTAAGAAGGCCCATTACCACTACCTACGCAGGAGGCGGAGCCTCAGTCTGTCAGCTGACTGCAGTCTGAGAAAAGCTGTTCCTTCAATCAGCATGGGAGGCGGAGCCCCAGTCTGTGAGCTCACTACAGCCTTTCAGAAGAGATGCTCCTTCAACAGTGTTCAATCAACAGAGTGGGCGTACCTACTGGCCCTCCTGCCATTGGGGAAGAGTCTCACCCACTCTCAAAGAACTCACAGAGGCGGAGGGCAACACCCTCTCAAGCTCTTATCCAATCAACAAACAGCTTACAGCAACGTCCAAACGTTAAGCAGCAATGGAATTTGTCGAAAAGAAAAACAGGAAAATTAAAGCACACACTACGGCCACATTCTCCATTCTCATTCTACTCTATCTCGAAAATGCAAGCAGATATGAAGAAGACCAGAGAGGGCTAACCGCCCTGGAGTTGACTCTTTCACCACAAAGCTTTTACATACTGTCAGACAGGCGGCCCTACCACTCACAAATGGCCGTTCAATAATTCTGCCAGATGATTGGCAACAGCTGGGCCTTAATGTGTCAATGAGCACATCGCTGCCCCAGTGTCACTCCAGTCCAATTTATCAGTCAATGCAATGCATATGCCCTTGTAATAGTACCTAATTAAGCAGAAAGAGCAGTCTGGGGGAAAGCAGACATGGAAGTCATCCAGTGTCATTTGACAGTGATACTAACGACATGCATTTTTTACACTCTCCTCTTTATCACCTCAGTTTGGAATGTGCAATAGTATATCGGCACTTATTGCCTCAACCTCTATTGATTCAGGAGAACACAGACGAGCATGTGTTCTCGGTAGCATGTGATGTTAGCCGCAGCTTCCTATCACACTGAAGATCGTAATTCGTGCTTGCACATACATAATCCTGAGGAAGGCACTTCATGTTTTAGCATTTATCAAGTGTAAAGAATTTTATTCCAGCACCATTATGTTAGGGGACTGAAACCCAACCTTAGCACCACACAGCGAGGCTGCCGGCCACAGCCAGCCCAAAGGGTCTGGACCTCATACCAGTCTGTGTGATACCAGACCGCATGGGCCCCTCTCTGAGCTAAAACGCTGCCTTAACAGAATGAGCCATCCAGCAGCCCCAACAACACACAGTTCTAAATTACTGATACCAATCCCGACCACTCTTTGAAAACTATGAAACCAATCAGAGTTGGTGAAATACTCTGTACCTCTACGTCCTGACACAGAGGTTGAAGCAGCAAAAACTGGGCCAAGCTCTGAAATATGAATGTGCTGCCTCAGGACAGTGAGACCAAGAAGCTCCCCTCAGATGGAAATTTTGAACATCGCAGCACAATGTGGTCAAGAACTTTTCTGCTGGACAAATACATGTCCACTGGCCAACTCAATAAAGTATGAACTTCTAACAACCGGAAACACAAACACACACACCGACTAAAATGCACTCAGTAACATAAAGACACTCGCATTACCATAGATAGACACATTTAGTCTGAACACACTCACAAACGCAATCACAAACACCAAATGAAGACACCTGTTATTCCCCTGCCCCTCCACAGAAACAGCTCAACAGGCTGTGCAGCAGGGATGATTTAGCAGGGTTAATGTGCATGAACAGTAAAAGGGAGGCTTCACTCTGTTATGCAGCTGCAGCAATCCAGCCGCACATCTGTGTGGGTTTTGCATGGGCGCTCAGGAAGGCACAAACGCAACGCAACATCTGCGCTTCACGCAAGCGCTCTGAGTCCAGACAGACGAGCGGGTACGGAGCATGGCGCTAGCACCACGCCCACCAAGCAATAATCACTCACACCAAGGGTTTCATGAGGAGAGAGAGAGAGAGAGGGAGTGGGAGAGAGAGAGAGAGAGAGAGCAGTGAAGTGTGTGTGGGTGTGTGTGGTGAGATGGAGAGATAGAGAGATGGCGTGTGAGATAGAGAGAGAGAGAGAGAGAGAAAGGGAGACAAGGACAGACAGGGACAGAGAAAAAAAATCAGAGGAAAGACTTGAAACTAAGGCCAGCCGACAAAAAAACCGCACCAAATGCTTGCCCTATTGCTTTCCTATTCTATGATCCAGCAGCAGTGAAAGAGGCATGTACACTGGATGCCTGGCAACGAGAGTGTGGGGTGAGGTGGGGTTGGGCTGGGTGAGAGCAGCTATTCGGCCGAGCGTGCTCAGTGAGCCCAGTGGGGTGGGCGTGGCCTCTGCAGTGATTTCTTTGTTGTGAATGGGCTGGGAAGTGCAGCATCAGCATCGGCCTGCATTCTCCGTGTATGCAACATCATTCTCTCTGTGTGTGTGCGACATCATTCTCTCTACGTGTGTGACATCATTCTCTGTGTGTGTGTGCGACATCATTCTCTCTACGTGTGTGACATCATTCTCTCTGTGTGTGTGCAACATCATTCTCTCTACGTGTGCGACATCATTCTCTGTGTGTGTGTACGACATCATCCTCTCTACGTGTGCGACATCATTCTCTCTGTGTGTGTACGACATCATCCTCTCTACGTGTGCGACATCATTCTCTCTACACACCGGGGCTTCTGTGGCACAGCTGAACAACAGTAAATAACAGAAGAGACAGCCATGACAAACCTCCTCAAATATGAGAATTATATGAGAAAACAGGTCTACTTAAACAGGCCCTCGCGTGAGTAATTCTGGAGAATCCTGTAACCCACAGCAGCACTGTGTCGGCACACATACGTTTACCTCATCATCCAGACGCCAGAGGACGCCCGCCAGCTCTGCCGAGCTCTTAACACCCCCTCTGACCCGACGGGACCGCCATCACACGTGTGTCACGTGGGCCGTCACGCCTGTCCTCTCGCCCCCGCTCGTCTGCGACACGGGACCCGCGGAATCCGCGACGGTGCGCGTTGCCGGGGCGACGGCGGTTCCCCGGCGCCTCAGGGAGCTGGTCTCCGGGCCGGGGAAGGAGGAGGAAGCGGGCGGAGGGGACCCGAGCGCAGTCTTAATTACTTCCCTCAGCCGGCAATAAAGGCCAATCAGGCGTCAGAACTCTCCGGCAGCACGGCTCCGCGGGCCCTCGCTCGTCCTGTGGGCGCCCATTCCGCTCAATGAGACCGTCAGAACCAATCAAACCGCGGCTCGCTCCTTTCACAGACGAACGAACGAAGTCTCAGCCCTAAGTGAGAGCGGACTGTTTCGTTTGCGTTCCCACACACCCAGGCCCCTTTAAACTCTCCTCCCAAAAACGAGGGATTCGCCCCGCCGTCCGCCGCTCCTCCCGGGGGCAGGCATAGCCGTTTAAGAGAATTTGTTTATTTACGGGCTTAATTAAACACCGGGCGCGCTCAGAACCTTCCCTGCGGCTGCAGGCAGGAAGCATCAGAAATGCAGTCACATGACCGCCACTGTACACACAGACCCCGTCACTCAGGTGGGCTCTGAGAGACAGGGGAATATCTTAACTGGTGCATCAGATGAAGGTAAAAGGATTAGCTAATTCATGTCTTAATTAATCACACAAAAGCCCCATTTGGGTTCTCTGCTGACTGGGAAAACAGACTCAACAAAAACAGCTTTTTCACAGACTAAACAATTACAGGTTCTTCCAATCAGATCTCTCAAGCTCCCAGTCATTGTCCCAGTCACATTGTCCAATCGGATCACCCAGCCATCTGGATTGCCTCAAAGGACAACCGCGAGACGGATCCACTTCGTTCCGGAACCGTCCCAAGGGCACAGCCAAATCTGTTCATCCAGAAGTCGTTAGTGCCCTCACGCATAAACCGATCAGTGACCGCAAAACATGTGGGACTAGGGGAAGACATGCTGGATAAGAAACACCAGACAAGTCTCCAAAAGGAGAAGTCTCCGAGAGCACCCTTAATCTGAAACCATGACAACCCTTTTAAAAGAAGTTTCATGTCGTTTCCATTTTTAAAAGATGCCTCCGTCTATTAGCTCATGCAAAATTACACAACTGCAATATTTCCATCTCCTCTCTCACGTCCGCTTCCAAATATAAAAATACGGTGGCGGCATGAATCAAGTAAATGAAGGTATCCAACTCACGCCAGCGCTACCGTGATGCATAGCCTTCCCGTGCCATTTTCCTTTGATTAAGAATGTTTCAGAGCAACGCTTCGAGATTTTCATTTCTTTTTATCTTAATAATGCATGGCTCGCGGTCCTGTCTCCCTACAGTAGGAGGTGATCGTTTCTTCAGCGGACGAGATTACTCCCACCCTGCGACGCAGACGGGAAGAGGACGACCCCCGCTCCAAGCCCAGCTTCATCAGTGCAGCCGGGCAGCCGCAACAAAGGCCATTAATCTTAAAAAGGAAAGCGTCCCACGTGCTTCAAGCCAGCTAAATAAGAGAGGACTAAAAAGGTGCCCAACAGCCAGGACAGGCAAACTACACTCTATGGTCTAAATTCATCTCAGCTTTGCTGTGAAGAGGTCATCACTGGCTGGAGAGTGCATGCGTGTGTGTGCGTGAGCGAGTGTTTGTGTTGGCGTTAATGAGCGAATGACTGTGTGCGTCCTGATTTTTCAGTGCTGGCATATGTGAGTGAAGATGTCTCTTAGTCACTTCCGTGTGTGTGTGTGTGTGTGTGTGTAATTGTAGTGTGCATTTCAGTGTTTGTTTATAACAGTGAGGGTGTTTATGCTCATCAGTGCATGCATGTGTTTGTGAGCTGGAGAAGGTGAATGAGTGTCTGTGTATGTCAATGAGTGTATGTCTGTCTGTGTGTGTATTTGTGGGGGGGGGGGGGTGGTTGCCCTGGATACTGGCCAGCTTTTGAGAGCCTGATAAACAGATGGATATTAATACAGCAATCTATGACGGCCCTGCAGTGCTGTACTTTGGCATTTGGAAATGGAGAAAATTGCTTTCTGTTTTAAAAAGGTGCTTTCTAAGCACAGCTGAAGTGCACCCCCCACCCCTCCTTCCCCTCCCCACTGGGTATTCACCTTCTAAGTGTGTCTCAAGCTCTTAGCTACGAAACAGCAGGCCTGGTCTATATGAAGGCCTGAACACTGCAAACGTTTTAACCAAACTCTGATATTTATAGACTTCGACAAGCTCCGAATTTCGATACAAAGCCGAAAACCAGCTGTAATTACAGATGGCTTAATTAGTTTGCTGAAATCAACAGAATGCTAAAAGCAGCCTTTCAGACTAAACAGCAAAACACAACACAAAATGTTCTCAATCCACAACATTTATAATGATGCAGGGGTTTTTTTTTTTGGTTCCATGCCAAATATGCAAAAGACAAGATGAGGTTCACTAAAGCCACTGCCCACTGACACAAAATCTGACTCGTCATAAGCTCAGTGAAGGCTAAATGGACAGTGGTTATTCCTGGTTGTGTGGTATACCACAGCTTTAACCTGTCAGATGTTTAACCGCACTGCTGTGGATGGTTGCGGTCAGACGCGTTGTGGACCAGGTTCACTGGGCTGACAGGAAGGCGTTGGCTTTGAGGCGTGGGCACGCCCTGGTTCCCCCTCTCTGACTCTGAGATGGGGGTGCTATTTTTAGCGGGCGGTCAGAGAGGAAGGCAGCGGCTGGCCTGCCTGTCGTATCGGAGCAGGAAGCGTAGGCCCAGGTGACAGCCAGGCCCTCTCTGGAGAGTGTGTCACCTTCCCACTGCTGACTGCCCGACCGGCCTCCGCTCTAATCCACCCTCCCCAGATAGTCACAACTGCAACCCTATTACACAAACAATCTCTCACACCGCACACACACACACACACACACACACACACACACACGGTTTATACACAATCTACACACACACACACGGTTTATACACAATCCACACACACACACACACGCACACACATGCACACGGTTTATACACAATCCACACACACGCACACACATGCACACGGTTTATACACAATCCACACACACGCACACGCACACGCACACACATGCACATGCACACGGTTTATACACAATACATGCACATACACACATGCACGCACACACACACACACGGTTTATACACAATCCTCACACACACACACACACACGCACGCGCACGCACACACACACACGGTTTATACACAATCCTCACACACACACACACACACACATATATATACACAATTGACACACTCACAGACACACATAAAACACTCACACTCTCACACCAGTGCACATGAGCAGGATTTATCCTTTCTCCTCTGCTATGACAGCAGCAGCAGGGCCTCGGTTTGGACACCGCTGTGCTGGGAAGCGAATCACACACATCGCGCACACAGCCCCCTGCACGCCCACCTCCCATCTGTGAGAGCCAGGGAGGGAGGGAGGGAGGGAGGGAGGGAGAGAGGGACAGAGGGAGGGAGAGAGGGAGGGATGGAGGGAGGGAGGGCGGGGGAGGCTCACCTTAGAGATGGTGGCCTCGTCCACGGTGCCGGGGCCCATCTCGCTGTTGACGTAGAGCAGGGCGTACAGGTACCCCGCCCGGCCGTACAGCAGCTCGTCCGGGAGCTCAGAGTCAGAGCTGACCACCGAGCGCTGCAGCTGCAGCAGCCTGCCAACCCGAGAGAGAGGGGGACACGGTCAGCACAGAGTCCCAGGAGAGCGCACGCAGACACACACACACATCCAATACATACCCACACACACACACACACACACACACACACATCCAATACATACCCACACACACGCACACACCCAATACACACACGAACACACACACACATATCCAATACATACCCGCACACACACACACACACACATACACACAAAACAGCCACACACCAAAAACACGCGCACACACACACACACACACACACACACACAGGCATGCACGCACCAAGCACACGCTCGCACACAGCCAGAAGAACACAAAGAACACAAATGCACACAATCTCGCACGGAATAGCCTGCTTCTGCACTCGCACGCGGGCCAAAACAAACATGCGATCCGACACACCCGCCCACACGCGTCTGTGTGTGAAGAGGCCGCCCGCCAGCAGAGATGAAGCGTCTTCCGGCTCCCTGTTTAACACTTCGAGACTGCGGTCCCAGTCGAATTACGCAGCGCTGCCGGCTACGAAGTTCTGAGAGCGCGAGCGCGAGCGGAACGCCGCGGTTCACACGCGCTAGGGAACGGGGCGCGGCTCAAAGCAGCGAGGACGCCCCGCTCCACATCCCGGGAACACCGACGTCGCCATCCCAGCCGTCTGTCTCGGAAAATAGATTTTTTTTTACACCGAAAAAGCTTGAGAGATTAGGGTTTACTGTAATTCAATCAACCCCTCTGCAGTGAGCGGTAACGCTTCATCAGTATGCTGGCGGGTTCCAGCACCGCGCATATTCGATTCAGAAAGCAGTACTGCCCTAGATGCTCTCCAGCAATGCTACACAGTAATCCCATCACACACAGAGACTCGTTTCCAAATGTACAGCGCAGTCACTCTCCTAAACACAACATGTACCATGATGCACCATTCCCCTCTTGCCGCACAGATGCCGATTGGTTAGTTTCCGCCAAACGTCACTCAACAGTCGCGCGCAGTCACTCGTGTGGTTCAGTCATTTTAAACAACGACCTGCACCTGTACAACACACGGCTCAAGTATAAACGCTCTGCCCATTGGCGAATGTCACACGCGACGCATAACACGCGAACGACGCAGACCGCGCGGAAGCACGGCGCAGCCCCACGACGCAGCCCCGCGACGCAGCCCCACGACGCAGCCCCGCGGCGCAGCCCCGCGCCCGTACTTGGCGAGGCAGTCCTGCGACTCGGCGTCGCTCTTCAGCTTGTGGTACGCCACGGCGCCCACGGCCAGCGGCCCCGCGTCGCCGCACAGGAAGGTCACCCGCCGGCCGTTCAGGTTGCGCAGGGTGCGCTTGACGTAGTCCAGCGCCCGCTGCAGGTGGGACGGGTCCTCGGTGACGCGGTGCAGCTGCAGGTACAGCAGAGCGATCCCTGCAGGGGGAGAGAGACGGGGGCGAGAGGGCCCAGCCGTGAGACCGAAAAACGAACCAGCCCCGATCTAAGATACATTTACCATTTCAATGCGCCATCCTGCTTAACTATACACATGTTAATGCATACACACCTGTTGTAGGTATGCATATCCTCAGGCATATAGACAGACGGACATGTATAGTTACAAAATCAGATGTGTACACAGCAATAGGAAGCATTCGTGATATGAGGGCTATCAGCAACAGAGAGACAACCAGTTTCTAGTCATATTTGTTTAGCGAGTTGTGCACTCAAGAAGAGGCGGAGGTACAGTGAGCTCCATAATGTTTGGGACAAAGACACATTTTTCCTTGATTAGGCTCTGTATTCCACAATTTCAGATTTGTCTTTGTCCCAAACATTATGGAGCTCCATTATCAGGTTTCTGTCCAAACAACCTCACCTTTCAGGCTTGACCAGACCCTGAGCTCACATGTCAATATGGCGCATCCTTCAGGAAAGTACATTACTCACTACAGCCAATGACTGCCATTTCACACAAATACACTTGTGTGTTAACCATGGACCACGAGGCAGGCTGCAAGGTTTCAAATTCGTGTCGAAAGCTCATTGGCTCTCAGATGTTGGGATTTTGAGGGTGGAGCATGCAGATTTGTGAAGCAGGAAGGTGGAGGTCCTCTAGCTCCCCCCGCCCCTGACCTGTCCAGCCGGTGTAGGTGGAGAAGTCATGAGGGTCGGCCGTCTTCAGGCCCTCCTCCATCTGCAGCAGCAGATCTTTGATCTTGCTCTGGACCTTCTTCTGGAAGGCCTCACTGATCTGAGGGAAAGAGAGAGAATAGAACAAAGCCCACACATTATCCCTCTGAGGTGTAAGATCAGAAATGAATGAGAAGACTGTTCTTAACTGAACATTCTAATGCAGATGTAACAATCACTACTGGTAACTGAAAGCAATAGAGTTCTAGAACGCTCACTTTCGAATTTAGAAAAAAAAAAGATACTCTTCAAAGGGTTAAATGATATACATGTTAAATTCTTCTAATGTCTTGGATATCGGGGGCATAGGACTAGCTCTGCTTGTTAAATAGGACACATATGCTGGAATTTTCTAACGTCACAGTACACAGATAATCATTTATACGAGAATAGTACCAGACCTGATTGTTAAACAAGAGCTACACGCTCAATAATGCTCATGGCTCAGATAACTGAATGACCTGCTATGAGAGAAATGCCCCTGATCTTGGCCTGGGGCACACGTTGGATAACTCAAAAATTGCCTGCACACCTACACCTGGGTAACAGTCATCTTTGGTAATGAATTACCAAGCACTGAAGCAAACCCTGACACAGTACTACACACAAAGCTTTCACTCAAAACCATTTCATTACTGTCAAGTGGGGTAGTGGTGAAGTTCCACCGTTTCACAATTCATTGCTGTCTTTTTTGTTGTTTCAATACATAAGTCAGGCAGATGCTCTCATCCAGAGCAGCTCACAATGCAAGAGGATACAAACATTATGCAAATGTACTTTTACCCAATAGGAAAAGAGGGAGGAGAAAGATCCTTTGGGTTATGAAGCGCTATGACAAACCTCACAAAGCCAGACCCGTCTTTAAACCCAGCTACCGTCGTATCTGAGTGCCGATCACCGGCTCATCTGAGATGTTCTGGAATCCTCCGTCCGTTTAGAACGCTGTCTCTCCTACACGCCGGTTGTCACGTCGGTCGTCGTGCGATGCCAAAAAGCAGAGAGTGGAAACGGAGCCAGCAGAACAACAGAACAACCAAACAAAGAGCCGCGCCTTCGCCAAACGTCGCCGTGGAACAACGGACGTCACTCTGCGGCTGTGACCGTCACACACAATGGCACTGGGGGAGTCAGGTACCGAGACGCAGGGCTGAACTACCCGCTTTGAGACAGAAAACAATGCCTGTAAACATAATCAGATTCAGAGATGGGGTACGATTTGGAATATGTGCGGATCAGGCCGCAGGCATTTGAAAAGCCACACGGATTCAAACTGCCCTGGCGGTCTGAACCTCCGTAGGTCTCAAAATGCACAGGGCCGGACGGGGCAACGTCTCCTACCGCAGCAGTGCGGATCTGGGCAGGATTCGGACCAAAATCCTATTCATCCGGAATGTGTCCCGAGTCCGGTTTGGCCCAGTCAAACGGGTAACCAACACAAACCTGGGCAAAATCACGCATAAATTATAAATTCTATGTGCCAACCCGAGGACAGACAATACTGTGATGTTCACACTGACTAGTGACAGTGGTTCCCAACGCTGTTGCTGGAGATCTACCCTCCTCAGCCCTAATTTGGCACAACTGACTCTACTAATTAGCAGCTCGATGAGATCTCTATCTGTTGAACGATGTGTGCTTTGTCAGGGTCGCAATGAAAACCTACAGGATAGCAGATCTCCAGGAAAAGGGGGGAACCACTACCATAGGAAATGAACATATTTAACAGTCACAACTCAAAAATGGCATATTTTGCTAAAGCACTGGTTCAGAGAGCTTTATCCGAACCCCAGGTTCTGACCAGGCAATATTCAAACAGGTAATAATGCATGAATGCTGACATTTGGCACTACAGATTGGGAATAAGAGAAAGTCAGATAAAACATGGTTACTAATAAAAATCAGAGATGCTCAGCCATTTTGTACTGGGCGGTAGCAGGCTGCTAGCAGACAACAGGTGAGCTGATCGATGGGTAGACAGGCGTGTCAAAGCTAGCCCCACTCTCCAGGCTTAAACCTCGTTACAGATGAGGCTGTGTGGCTCACGGTGATGGAGGTGTGAATAAAAGCAAGCAAATGCAGAGCCTCTTTCAGTCCCACCCACCACTCCCTCGCACTGCTATGGAACTCAGCAGCCGACACAAATAATAATAAATAATAATGCCTTGCATTTGCATAGCGCTTTTCTCACACCAAGCGCTTTACATAGTGATGAGGGGGAAACTCGCCTCAACCAGCACCACCTGGGTGATGCACGGCAGCCATTTTGTGCCAGAACGCTCACCACACATCAGCTGAGGAGGAGTGGGTGAGAATCATTTTTGGCCAGTTAAACCCATGATTAGGCAGCAGGCTGAGAGAGCCGGGTCAGGAATTTAGGCAGGACCCCGGGGAACCCCCTACTCTTCGCCATAAGTGCCGTGGGATCTTTAATGACCACCGTGAGTCAGGGCCACGGTGTAACGTTTCATCTGAAAGACAGAACCTCCTAAAGCACAGCGTCCCCATCACTGCACTGGAGCACTGGGGCATGAAAATGTGAAGTCATATTTCAGCGACCAGAAAACCAGACAAGGAAATGGCAAATCGCAGAGGAGCCGTGGAGATAATCCGCCAACACGCAGCCTGCAATCTGCTACAGAGCGATAGCATAAAAATCACAAACCCGGACCCTCTGCTGACCTTAAATTCACACACGTGTTTTTGTTCCCTCAGAGTTAAAGCCATGTTAAAGCTGATTACAGTTCTGAAATCACAAGAAATCTCCAAGACAGATGCTAGATTACATAATATTTCCATTCATTTTTAGGAGATGACATGTCTATGGGCGGTACCCTAGCAGGTATTACATACACTACTTTACAATATACAAACCAATCACATGTGTCCATCTGTATTTTTTTATCAATAGAAGTACCTGACCATAATAATCATGTTCTTAAATTCCATTAGACTGAATAGGAAATCAGAGTTCCCAAGCACTTCCGTGCAGCCCCAGGTAGCTACATTACTGGCTATATACAGTATACAAGCAAATAAATGGCACCCTACAATTCTTAGAAATGCACACAATCAATTAAATTTGACATTGTGAAAGTGGTTCCTTAACACGCATAATAATAATAGCAGCGAGCATCAATGATACCAGTCAGCAGAGAGCTGGGGGGGAATGAGCAGACTGAACGCTGTCGCGGGTCCATGTCAGTGCTACGCGGGAATAGAAGGCCCGACAGACAGGGATAATCCTGAGGGATAAAGCCTTCAGCTGAGCCGCCGCTGGGCCCCACTGAACAGGCACTACCAGGAGACGGGCGCTGAAAGCACTGCGTTCCCAAGGGTTATCGGCAGAATCCAAATCCCCCACGGGCGGGGCCGACCGAGCGCTGCGGGGGTGAGGGGCGGAGCCGACAGAGCGCTGTGAGGGGCGAGGGGCGGGGCGAGGGGCGGGGCCGACAGAGCGCTGCGGGGGGCAAGGGGCGGGGCCGACAGAGTGCTGCGGGGGGCGAGGGGCGGGGCTCGGGGGCGTCAGCGAAGAAACAAGCTGCCCAACCGACAGGATATCCCAGCCTCTGCCTGCGCATACTGTCCTTTCTCTTTCTCTCACTCATACATGCTGGCATGTGCGCTCTCACACGATCTTGCACAAGTACGCGCACCCCCAAAAACACATACATACGTGAACGCGTACACGGGCCCATGCGCACATGTACACACCCTTAAGCTAAAACTCCCATGGGCTTTAAAATAAGCACATTAGGTGAAACATCAACACGCGCACAACTGCACTCCGCCCTGCTCATGCACAGCAGATCTATATTCCTCTCATTGTGTACACTCCACAGCATTTGTGACATCTAATACGTTTGAAAAAATACACGGGGAATCAGCGGATGCGAAGAACAGCCATCCGTGACGACAAAGGAATAGCATGCGGGCGCCACAGAGAAAAAGAGCAGGGTGCAATATGGCTCCCCGGAGGATTCAAAGTTCATTTTCTCTCCGCGCCAGCGGCCTATAGAGTCCGCATTTTATCACAGGACATTAATCAAGCACGTCCCCGCTGTAATAAATATTTCCCCTCTCATATCCCTATGAAAAGAGCACTGCAGCGAATAAGCAGTTTGCCATATCAGACAACCGGCTCTCCAGGGCCAACTGCAGCCTATAACTACTTCATTGATTTTTGATCAGACCTTGAAACAATAAAAACATAAAAAGAACTGAAATAAATCTATTTTGAAGAGGAAGAAAATGCTGCATTATTTTGTACTTTTGTATTTTTGTATTCCTTAGCTATACTATAGCTATAGAAACAGGAATGGGAAATGACAGATCAGGGGAATATTTTATTCCAATGATGAAAAAATAATAAAAATAATTGTAAGGATGAAATAAGGAATTGTGGGTAATGTTAAGAACTGTAGCAAGCAAGATATCTAAAATGGGTTTTAAACCTTCCCATAGTAGAATAATCACTAAAGCAAAAAAATAATAATTTACCTGACGTTCCCTTCTAAATGTATTTTATTGCTGGTAAGCAAGCATCTGGGTTCCCTTTGACAGACAGCAGTGGCTCTGAGGACAAACCCCAGACAGCAAGTGCGGTCCCTGGGGCCCATCTGGCAGAGGCCAGGGCCCCGACAGCAAGTTGGGTCACCTCCCATCGGCTTCCCAAACACCTCAGCGGGGGAAAAAAAAACGCTTTTAACTGAGAAGCTCTGAAGTCCAGCCTGCCTCTCCCAGCCTAGCAGACACAAGAGATCAATTTAATGAGCAAAGACGTCCCCCAGGGCATGGGGCTTTTGCCAGGGATGTCCAAAATATGCCGCTCTCTCCCTCTCCCTCCCCCCTCACCGCCTACAACCCCAACCCTCCCCCGCCTTAAAATTCTGTCTTCCCTCCCCCGCCCAGTCTCTTCAGCATCCCTGCTCCTGCTCGTCCACATTCAGCCTTTCCACACCGGAAATTTGACAGGCAGGAGAGGCCTCAAGACTGCGGGAATCTGACTCCTCCCTTGGCCTAGCTCAGAGGCTTCTCTGAAAGGGAGAGGCAGTAGCCGCTTAATCAAAACCAAAACTTGCGGCACTATCACGCTTGACGCTGAAGCCGAGCGCGCCTTTGACAGCGCGGGGCCTGATGGCCGCAGCCAGCCCGTTTCCCCATCACTACAGAAAGGGGGATATAGGCCTAGTGAGAGGCTTCTCTGTCGGATTCAACTGATTGGACACAACAGACCGCAAAACAACAACACCTTCACGACACCATCGGGCTCGGCTCACTAGACAGGAACACAAGCAGGGCGAGACACCTGTTGACTCCACGCCATGCCAGGAAAGAGAGTTACGGTTTCCGGCAAGTGGAGGTTAACAAGGTTTCTTTACAGACCCAGTTGGTAATGTGTCATAGGCACGTAGGCGGAGACTAGTGAGGTGGAAAACAAACCAGCGTTGGCCATTGTTCTGAATAGGGACCCACTGCAGATAATTGCTATTTTAGTATTTTAATAAATGACAATGTCAGCAAATTACATTCACTCATTGCTTCCTAAAGACCAGAGGTAGTTCGGCATAATAAACCGAACTGGACTCGATTGTCGTTCTTATGCGGTTACAAAGTGAAAAAATGATCCAACTCCAACAGTGGCTTGAGGTACTGTATCATTCCCTGACATTTTCTTCTATCTTATTGAATCCCCAGGTAAAAAAACCACATCAACAACATTATGATCCATAACCCTGAAAAGTAGACTAATGAGCTAGACTAACTAACTAGCCTAGCTAGCTGACCATAATCAATTGGTACCACTTTGAACGCTCGACTGCAGGAATAGAGTAATGATACAGGGCAGTCGACTCATACATATGATTCCCCACGATGGCACATTCTGTACTGTAATTCTCCACTGTAACCCTCTCTGCATTCCCTCTGTCTGACTAAAGTGTAAAAACAACATAAGGAGGGAAATCTGCCTGCTCTCCTTGAAAAAAGGCTTTAAATTTCAAACTGCAAAAAGAATTGTCACCAAAATCAACCTCCCTAACGGAGGGTGAAACTTCTCATTCTCCTGTTCTCCTTCTCTAAACTTCAGAATAACCACAGGTCAAACCTGAGAGAGCTTCTGCTGACCCGCTTCCGCCTCCTTCAGATCCGCTCCACCTCTTTCAAAAGGTCTCAACAAGGAAAGGTCCGTGACCGAGCAGAAGCGGAGAAACCTTTTTGTGCCTGGCGAGGACCAGTAACTCAACGGCAAGTACCCATGATGCCAGGAGATGGCCAGCAGTCTTCGTTTCATCGGTCCCCGAGCGCCATTCACTTCAGACCCAAACATGGCCGACGGCGCATGTAGCCCTGCGCCGCAGCCAAGGATGAGCGCAGAGAGGAGTAAATCAGCTTTACAAGGACGCTTTATAGAGCCTTTCGCCATTCAAGTGCTAGTTTTAGTTCGCTGGGAACTGTGTGACCGACTCTGACAGTTTAACGCCCTTTCTGGAGCAGCGCTGCTATCAAAAGAACAGGCAGTTCTTTTTTAACTGGTGGACTTCAAACATCATTCAATAACCACAGTTCACTTATATTTCCAAAATTTTTATTTTCTTTTATTAGCCGGCTGATAGGAACTGAATTATGGTTGTACCCTATCTAAAACTTGAATCTGATTTTATACCGCACATAAATATCTCAAGTGATCTAGAGGCCAGGTGTTCAACCCAAGTGCTCAACCATATGACCTCAGTTATCCAGCCACCTCACTTCAAACGACCTCACCTAATATAGTACCAAACCTTATCCAATTTGCTCATAGTCATCATTATCACAATACTGAATAATACCTTAAACTGATAAAGCTTATTTTTGGGTAGGCTAAACAGTGTTTAGCCTACTGACAGACAGTAAGCTTTAACAAAGCAACAACACTCTTCGAGTTTTGAAAGAGATGTTAAAAGAAGAAAATAAAACATGTAGATAAAACATGTAGCCTAATATCAGCACCATAATTCATTAACCCAGACGGCATACGAAAATGCTATACACAAAGAGAATTTTTCATTTTTCAAAATATGAGCCATCACATCAGCATTGTTACACATCTTCATGTAGCATTTAACACTAATTTCCAAAAGGCTATAAGTGAATAACACCGTACACTAAACGACAGATTTACTAAGACTGCCACAATCTACAATGATTGTAGTGAAAAATCATGTCTACTAGCAAGGTATTGCTAAAAGTAAAGCACAGACACAAGTGCATAGCTTACATATATATTGCTATCACTATTAAAAGCTTGTCTTGTGAATGTGGTGATAAAAAACTATTGAACAGACAGAGCAGTGGAAAATTGGGAGCACTATAAATTCTTATGAGCCTAAAGCCATTACGGACTGTAGCCTGAAGAGACACAGCCATGGTGCTGGAACTGGAACGTTTTGTAGTTCCAGGTAATTTTTTACCTCATCAAATATTAATCTTATTGCATAACCCGGGAGCCCATATGTTTCAACGTTTTTTTTTTTTTTCCTCTGAACATCTCTGAAAGGAATGCTCGAGAGGAAATTACTGTCCAATCAAATTTGCCCATCACCATTGGCAAAGATGTCACCTTCCAGCAACACAGCAGCCGCGGCTGTGCCCCCTTGCATAATTGAAGACCCGATTAAGTGAATTCACCAGCACAGTCGGTCTTGATAAATCCTATGCCATGGTTCACAAATTCATGCATTTGTGTACTATGCTCCCAATTTGAGGCCTTTACATCTGAACCCCAAAAACTTGTAGGTCTGATGTAGCTACCAAAACAAGCCTGCTGACATGGTAGCTCGGCAGCTTGTTATGATTTACAACAATATGGAATGCAATATGGAATCCACACACCTTGTTCTCAAGGCCTTAATTGGCAGCTGATTGAAAAGAAAACACAAAAACCTGCAGACACTGCAGCCCCCTAGGGATTAAGTTTGACAACCCTTCTAGGCTGTTGCTAAACTAGAGGTTACTGGGACAGCAAAGGGCACGTGTTCTAGTTCATTTCAGCATCAGAAACTTGTTGTCACCAGTCATTGTGACATGCACTGGCTAACACCCAAACCCAGAGGTGTGACCCTCAAATCCTGGAGGGACACAGTGTCTGCAGGTGTCTGTGACTTCCGTTCAATCAGCAGCCAATCAAGACCTTGAGAACAAGGTGTGTGAATTCTTTAGCCAATCAACAGACCACAGATGCTGAAACACACCAAAAATCAGCAGACACTGCAACCCTCCAGGCGTCTGGCATGTGTGCTCTAACCCAATAAGCACCTCACTCCCCCAACTTAACCTATCATTTAATTTACCGATCCACTTTACCAGTCTAACAACCCTGTCAACACCACTGTCAGAGCTGTAAGTTGAGACTCAAAGTTAAATGCTGCATGCCCCATTTCAAGAGTCATTATTCATTATAGCTCTAGGCTGTACAGTCAGACTGCCCCAATATACCAGGAGTCCATAGCGAGCTGTGCCATGTTCCATTTTCAGTAAATTAACTGCTAATTATACTTTAAGAAACATTTACCAAACCGGACTGGTAGTCTCTTTTGAACCAAAAGCTCCAGATTAAACGGAATGCCCTCATACAAATCGCTAACCCTGGGCCTGTCTTGCTTGCAAGGTCAACATCAGATGGGAACATAGCTTACAAAAGCTCTGACAAAGGCTTGAAGAAAGCTAACAAACGTTTAAAACAGCATAGGAAAGCAGCCAATCAAGTATAGGGCATATGTATTTGTTGAGGGAATAGCAATGTCTGAGGTATGTCTCACTATCACATAGTCACTGAAGCCAATACTCAACTAAATTCAGCACATTTTATAACTTTCCAGTAAAAAGATGGTGCCACATTATTAAGGTCGGGGGGTATTTTTAGTCCGATAAAAAAGAGGTTAAATGATTCCACAAACACAATACCTTGCTCTGAGACATTACAACAGACTCCAATTGTTTCATGATTCATAATCCTACCCTCTGCTACTAGCAGGAATGAAAAGATTCACACAAAAGCCTCATTTGGAGATATTCAATTACCTTCCTTGGGGAGGAATGGTTTTTTTAATGTCCGTTTAATTCCTCACAGGAGAGAGGCCTGGCTTTTCCAGGCAGGCTTGTTAATCAGTTGGACTCCGTCCAGCTAATTTCCTCTCAACCTCACTTACCAGGAAGCGGACAACACGGCTTCATTTATCACAAGCTCATCATCACCGTAGGTACAACGGAAGGGGGATTAAAGCTGCGTTCACACGGATCAAGGTAGACAGCAGATTAGAGAACTGAACTTTTGCGACGGTACAGGGAAAAAATAGGCAGGAGGGCACAATGGCAAATAAAATGTATGTTGCCGTGGTGATGTTGCTCTGTGATTGTCCTATAATACGGGCCATTTCCAACATGGATAGGAAAAGGATGATCGTGCTTGGTACAGCTCTTTATGCATGCTGGAGTAAAAGGCAGCAAAATTGATTTCTTGTCTTCCATGTCCATGTTGTGTTTTTTATGTTGTGTCACACCCAGACCCTGTTTCACAAAGCAGGATTACAGAGTTGGATGTTGGATAACTCCTATGAGTAAAACCCAGAAACCTCCCTATTATGGAACTTGGGTTCTACTCAGTGTAGCTATCCAAGTAATTCTGGATAGCTAACCAAGTAATTCTGCTTTCTGAAAAATACCCGTTTTAGAATTCCGTTGAATATAAGGGTTTAATGATTTTCAACTTCAACGCAAGTGCAGTCTGTCGTTGTCATTCACGATATTTTTTGCCGTCCTAATCGAATTTTACTGTTGTACTGTGGTCCACTATACTGGCATCCGGTTTGAAGTCTACCTTCTACCAAGATCCACGTGAACGCAGCATAAGGAAGATCTTTACCAGAACAATGTAGGCCCTTCAAGTTTCAGCAAAGTTCAACTGTACCATACCCCACGAACGAGCCAAGAATGTGATGTTCATGTGCACACATTCTTCATATTTTGGCAGCAAACTGGCATTCACAAAACGGAACGAGTTTCACAGTTTCATTGAGAAATGTATGGCGGCTTCAGAACCACGGACAGTGGTTATTGTGGCCTGAAGGCTCGGCCACTACATTACAAATTAAAAAAATTACAGTTAAAACAAATAAACAAACAACACATACGCACACACGCAAATACAAATAAGACGTGCCAGGACCAACTATTGGTTTTATTACAAGATTTAGTTGAAATAAATATTACAATACCAAGATGAAAGTGCATCATGTAAAAAATGACCCCTAAAATGCACTCGTTACTACAAAAAGAGAGTAATATCTCCTGGTAATCTCCTTATCTTGGTGGCAGTATTTAATTATGGAGGACAATCATTCAGCAGGAGTAGCCATCCTCTCTGGATTTAGTTGCATAAACGAGAGCCCAACTGCAGTTATTACCCCATCTGCTAGCTCACTATCTTATTAAGGCGATGCACTTGGCAGAATTTAGAAAACAGATGAAAGCAAAAAGAAAGTGTACAATGAATGGTACTATTGTGGTAATGGAACTCGTGTAAAATGTCCGATAAATATGCTTAAACTACTGATAGAGATTGACATTTCATAATGGAAAAGTGGTACACGGACAGAAACTTACTACTTTTTGCAACTATTTGGTGTGCAACACATTGATTAGCCAGATAAATATTGTTAGTTATCTTTGGGTTTCCGTAACGTTATATCATACCTTACGTTATCAATAAATCCAATTTCAATCGCTTTCCAACTGCCAAGTAATTATTAGATTAGCTAGCCTACTTTTTGTTTTTAATTAGGCTACAGGGAATTCGTTGCAGCTAGCCCAGTACAGGCCTGACAGCGGTTTTGTTAACAGATTAACTAGCAAGTTAGCAAACTATCTTATTGGCAATATATAACTAACAGATAAACAATTGTAATCGGTGATATTTAGTTATCAATAGCTAGCTAAGACGTTACACGACAGCTTTCCCTGGCAAGCATATAACTTTAGCAAGCTAGCTAGCTAGCTAGACTAGCTGGCCAAATATCGTATCTAGGTCTCACGTAATATTCGATTTAAATGAAATGTTCTGACCTTTCCATTCCCGTCAAATGGTTCGTTGCAGTCACTGTCTGTTCCTGAATTGGATGTTGTGCAGGCTCCTTGATCCCAGTCCGGGAAAGGGTTGTTAAACGCTCGCTCTTCCATCTCCGAATCCGATCCCGACACCAGTTTCAACCTTTTAGACATGTTATCTCCCATCTCCACGGCAACTCGCACAGGACAAATTTATAAAGGCTCTCTTACAGCAGTCAGCCTGGGAGTACAGAGGAAAACGCGTTTTCCACACAGAGACCTGTCAAATATTAGCCGTGAGACAGTGGTTCTGAATGGAACACAGTCAACGCTGGTCAATATCTGGAAGGCAGTACTGAAAGGAAGGGAGGAGATTTTTAAACCATAAAGCCAAAAGAAAAAGCAATATTCATTTGTAGATGTGGTCATTTGATTTCAAATGCATAAATCTAAAGTCTAAATCTAAACTTCAGTTTTGACAAAATGCTTCAGCCTTTTGAAATAAACTCAGTATGTCAGTTTAATGTACAACTACGATTTATCGACGCTAAAATAGCTTTTATAGTGTTTTAATGTGATATTCGTTTTTCAAATTAACTCTACGACACAGTAAGTTCCTCAAAGTTTTAAAGTCGGCCTACTCAAGTTAAGATAAAGAGTCCACTACTATTGTAATTGGTTCATTTCATTACCAAAACACTGGAAATACATATTATAAGTACCACTTTTGTGCATATATAATGACCATACAGAGAAAGGTTGTTCTCTTGAATTAAAAAAAAACATTAAAAGTACAGACAAGTTTATCCATTCTATCACACACAACTGCAAACTACTATTTAGACTATTTTGAATAATGTATTGTCAAATATTTATTTCATTAAATGTCTATAAACTAGTCTAGTCATCGTCAAATAAACTGAAATAGCGCTATTCTGATGGTGCACGACGACTAGTTAAGACAATGAAAAACTCTAAACGTTAGCAAAGAATTCGAAGCGAGTGCACATGTATGTTCAATCACATTTTCTTATGTAGGCTATTTGTTCAGTCAACGAGATCTACGTTAAGCAATGTGTAGTCTATTCAGATGAATTTCAGAAGACTGAAATGCAACAGTAATCTATCTAGGCTGAAGCAAGCTTAGCAGTTCGGCGGCGTGCGCATCCTCAGCAGAAAAATAGCCGTCTAGAATAACCGTATACATATGGACACACAAATAAACAAAAGTGCAAGTCAGGCTCACCAATACTTGGCAAATTAAGTCCTTTAACCAGAAAATCTCTCCCGTTTTCCAAACGCTCCATTAAACACAGACATAGCCTTGGTTTCAGTTGTTACAGCACCCAGGCTCTAGTAGTCTAAAGCACGTCCATCAATTTCTTTATGATTTCCGTCCGAATCACACCGCCGAGAAACTGTAGGCTACAACGATTAACTAGTTAATTATTAATTCAATAAGAGTAATACACGGTTGATCTGTGTCTTCAGAAAATCCAACATAAGCAGAGCATCTCCCCTGTAGTAGGCTATTTCCGGGCTCCGGCTTTCCTTGTCGTAGACGGTGCGAGTGGTCTTTCGGTTCAGAAATCCTAGCGTTTGACAAGCTTTGGGAGTGAGTCGATGCCACCAGACCAGCAAAAAAGCAGATGTCTTTCGCCAATTTTGACAAAACTGAGTCACGGCTTCAGAGGAAACAGATGGTGATGCTGCAGCTACTGATTTGCTGCACGCTTGCGGATTAAACAGCACACAAACCCATAAACCTCCTTTAATTCGTTATTTTTCATTGACAGAGCACGTGATTTTGCCGGACAATACCATTTATTCTTCATCTTTGCATTCTTCGTGCATTTTCTGTTTATATAAATAATAATGACTTCTGTGATTAGTTGTAGATCCTGGTGATGTTAAGCGTACATAAATAAACCTCACCAGGAACTTTAATGCAATTTAGATATTTTAGAATAATTGTCGCATTAATAATGTCAGTCTATATTGTCACAAACTAATTGGAACGTTAACAGCCGTGATGCCATTGTTTTTTGTAGCTCTTCATATGGGACCTTCGATCGTCGCTTAGTAACAGCTAAAACGCATTTATTAGAGGTGATTAAATATTTACCCAACATGTCATTCATGCAGTTGGTTCTGTGCATTGTAAAACTAAACATTCCTGAAACCTGAGTAGAAACAACCAGTGGAAATGGACCAGTGGATACATCGGATGCAAAGCACGGGAATGTCAAATGCTTCTGATAGTGCACTACGCGTCTGAAAATATAATATAGGCGAGATTAGGATATGTTCCACAATGCAATTAGCCTTTATATTGGCTAAAAGAGTGGAAAGGCAGAAAGATAGACACAGCTTACTGCGCAAGAATGATAGACAGTAGCCTGTGTAATTTCGCCAGAGGGCTTCTAGAGACTCCTTGTTCACAGTCGCAATCGTTAGAAATGCGCACGGACGGTTATTTATACAGTGCACGTGGTCCCTGAAACGTATTCAGCCGAGCAATAAAATAGCGCTGAAGTTCCACCAACTCAAGATCAAGCGCGCGCCCGAGGGGTCACAATAGACTAAGAAATAGGTAAAATGTGCGTCGCACACAATGTTAGTGCTGCAGTGCGTGTGACTCCCCCCGTCTACCCCAACCCAATATAGTCACACAAAGGCACACCTCCCGATAACCTCAGCCTTCTCCCTTTATCTTTTCCTATTCCATATTAATTAATTACGTATTCCAAATTCTACTGGCCTTGTCAGCGGGCACACGTGTAGGCCCACATTTTAAATGTGAGCCTACTCAGAAAGAATTCCTCAATTATGATAATACAATGCACATGCTACAATCGAATTCTTGCAATTCCAAATTACAATTCCATGTATCAAAGGGAAGGAATAACATCCATTTAACCCGGCAAAGTGGTTATGCTTCTGGCTGACTGCTCCAAGTTTGTGCAACAGAAATACTCTTGAATTAATCATGATGTGCAGACACATAAGAGGTATTCCCTACAGCACAGATACAAGCATAAGCATCATCATCACTGTGCTAAAAGGGCTTCATTGGTTATGTCCTGCTTGAATGACTCAGAGCTGGTGTGATTTAAATGTATAAATACATTTTAAGTCAGACCTCAGATGTACATCCCTAAATACCATGGTGCCATTCTAAAGACATGAACTGTTATTGAATGTAAGCAGGGCATGCAGACACTGAAATACATTTAGCGCACTGTCAATCAGCAAGTACAGCAGACATGGGTAATTACTAATGAGCTTTCTCCAAAGCATCTGACATTTTGATGCATAAGGTTGGTCATAGCTCATAGGCAAAACACAGAGCCATGTCATGCCATATAGTGGGATGCGAGTATGGCAGATGTATATTCATATTCAGCTCCTTTACCTTAATTTTCACTTTAAAGTTTGTATGTTTTCTTGAGGAAAGCCTCAGCATATTCATGTAAAGCCAACTGGTAAATTATGATAATAAAATTCTATTTATTTTTTAGTGTGACAATATTTTTATTTGTATTCAAATACTCTTTTAAATATTTCTAATGACCCTTGGATATTTGCTCTGCCATGTGTTTAATCTGTCAAGACTGCAAGACATTGTACATGTTTCCCTAAAGTTGAAACAGGCTGAAAAAGTATGGCTTATTATGCTATACTGTACTATTATTATACTGTACTGTACTGTATGCATAGAAAGTGATGCCTGAATCTCTGGAAGCGTTTCTATTACTTGAATCCCGTGGTGTATGGTGTTCAAGAGTCCAGGACCCCCATTTAACAAAGCAGGCTTGCTGAGTTAGCTGGATAACTGCACTGAGAGAAACCCAAAACCCTCCCAAATCTGGAACATGGAGTGAAGTAAAACAAGCTTTTCCAGGTTTTACTCAGTGCAGCTGTCCAGCTAATTCAGTCATCCTGCTTTGTGAAATACCCCCCAGGACTAATAATCCCCCATTTCCAGGCCAGAGCCTGGCACCAAAGGCAGGTGGCACTGCTGAGAGGAAAGCTGGTGGAGTGGAGCAGATGGTTCTCCGCTGAACTGTGCCTTCAGGTGCTTTGGCAAGAGACAGAAGATGGGCACTAATTCACCTCGCTCTGACCTTGAAAGCTAATTAGACTCCATATTCTGGCGTGAGGAAGAAAAACCACTCCATCTTGAAAAGAAGAGAACAATATGGCTCACTGCAATACAAGTCACTTTTCTGACATTTGAAAACATTTTGAAAATGTATGCAGAGGCAAAATGACAACCACTGTACAGCCTGTGACAACCTGTATTTATTTATAATTAATGGCAGCTGATCAATCAAACATTAGCAGATCTATGCAATTCCCCAGAGGAAATTATATATATTTATTTGTCAGGTTGATACATTTATATTTAGAGTTGTAGGAAAGTCTGCTTTACATGATTTAATCCCAATTTATTCAGTATTATGCCACAAAACACTGACTTGTTACAATGATGATGGATATATGGATATGCAAAATTAATGTTTGCACTAGCAGCATGAATTCAGAATGAATTAAAATCAATTTAGATGCAGACTTGGCCTTTTAGAAGCTGTGAGGCTGATACAAATGGACAGAGTCCCTTGAGATTATGAAATCTGACATTGCTCTAGCACATTAATGCTGGATTATGCTAGTGGGAGGCAGTTCTGTAGTACCACTCACTAAAGTACTTTTCTTTGACCGCTAAATATATATTTATATTAATATTTTTGTTTGTGGGTTTCCAAATGGCAAGACGCCAAACAGAATGTGTGCACTGAATGGATTTATCAGATACGCAATATAAATAGCACACCTTTGCAAAGACCCAAATGTTCTCTGTGATGGAGCGGCAAGCAGCAAAAAAATCCATTTAACACAGGCAGTGTTTACCGATCAAAACGTCTTTCGTCTTTCTAAAACTGTCAGACAAAATGGCTGAAATGCACTTTTTAAAATAAAAACTCAGAACTCGTGTGTTTGCAGATGACCTGAATGGGTAGCAGGCTGACAGGAAGAAATAGACCGTGATGGAGGAGGGCATATGATGTCCGCTATAAACGACTGCCGTGAGATAGATGAGCCGTTGGTGCACAGTCCTGAGAAGACATACCATGACAACAGCATGACAATGAGGGTAAACAGAATCGCTGAATGTACTTTAAACAGCAGCAGAATCCAACAGTAAATGCAAAAACTGCAATAAATTAAGTAGAAATGTAAGAACAATTCACACTGAGAAACTGCTATATTAGATAAACCTAAAATTTTACTTCAATTTGTTACACCTATATATATATATATATATATATATATATATATATATATATATATCTTTAGGATTTCTCGATTGAAAATGTGTAGGATCATTGAAATGAACCTACAAATATTCAATTGAGAAAACTTAGAAGAACATAGGTGTAAAAAATCAAATTTAAATTTCAGATTCATCCCCCCCCCCTCCCCCCCCCCTCCCCCCCCATACAGATGCTTCATCTAATAGCTATGAAAGCAATTTAAAATGTCTGAGGAGTGGCAGAGAGGAGGTTCAGGAGAGCATCAGCTGCACATAGCCGATGGAAGGACTCGCTCGTGATATGACCTGAAGTGTGATGCAGCCTGAAGGCTGGATGAGGTCAGACAATCGGGAAGGCAGTTCCATCCGCAATCGGAGAGGGGGAGCCTGGGAGCCGGCTACAATCGGGAAAGGTTGTGCGGGACACAGTAATCCTGCGGCAACCGCAGCGGCGACGGAGGATTTCAACACTCGACCTCGCGACAAACACCACCGCTCTGCTCTTACCGCTGCAGGGAACAGCACTTCGGTCGATCCGCGCGTGCTGCGAAAGGTCACCGCTATCAATTTACCGGACATGTTCGGGCGCTCGGTTTTTAAATGGGGCTCATTTAAAAGCAGGACAGGTTTGATCTGCATAACAATGGACGGGTTTCGTCGTGGAACATTTATAAATACATGCTCTCTGATCCTTGTATAATAGAGCCGTGCTCCTGTTTTCAGTGTGGTGGAAAAAGGACGTAGAGAAAGCATAATGCAAAAGGAGCAGCTGTTTTATTTATGAGCTCTTTATGTCAGGGGCCCCCTATGTAAGATCTCTGGAACATTCTCTCTACAATCTGAAAATGAAACAGCAGTAGTCAAAACTGTCTCTCTTAAATGTACTAATTGGCTTATTAAACACAAATTCCTTAGCCTTCTTATACATATGCGCGTATGCACCAAGGATGCCAGAATCATTTCAGAATTTGGTATGTGCAGTACAAACAGAGAGAAAAATTTTTTTCACAAATATAGGCAAAGCAATGTAACGCCGCAATACGGAGCTCTCCAATTTTTGAAACTCCCAATGTTTTGCAGGCAACCTTTTGAGACTGGTCAGGACAGGACTCTTGATAAATTGTCAAACCAGGGGTGGTGGTGGTGGATGAGAATATCTCTCAACCCGCGGTGTGAGATGACACAATTTATTCAGGGATAGTTCAATTATCTCCAATTAACTGAGAGATGTGCTGACATAAAAAATGGGCTGGGAATACCATCCCACACTACTATCCTTTTCTGGCAGCCCTGATATGCTTAGGAACATGCGCATGCACACTCGCATACGCACACAAGGACGCACGTACGTACGTACATATATACAGTACCCCAACCCAGTCTGCTCCAATGTGCGTTCCATCATCACAATCTGAGCATGTCTGAATGAAGTTTTGTTCTGCTTTGAGGTTACTGTCATTATGAAGTCATTTGTTTGATTTACCATAGCAGTGAGCCCTTGAACACTAATCATTCCAGGCCTGTGCAGTAACCCATAAATATGTTTTTCTTTTCTTTCTTTTTTTAAGTGAAAATGCCCCACAGAGGACTAGAGAAAGATCAATGAACAGGAATGCATTTCAAGCAGATTAGCATGACAGGAACATTGGAGTCCACATCTGTCAGTGCATAAAACATCTTGGGCTTGCTTCCTATCATTTAAAAAAGACAGCCTTGAAATTCCCATGCAGCCTGCACAATATAAAACTGAGTAATATAAAGGCTTGCTTATGGCCCATAAGTCTCAAAACATTTCATTTAAAAGCGGGGGAGAACTGCCATGCGCTGCAAATTGCATTAACTCCATCTCACAGGAGTGCTGGGCAATTGCACTGTCTGATTTGTTAAACCCCTTGCCATTGCGCACACGACCATGTTCTCTGTAGCCATCTCTCCCCTCCCTGCCCCCCCCCCCCCCCCCCATCCCCACAGAAGAGGCAGAAATTTCAGAGGGACAAGCACTCGCTCATTCATTTCGCCACTGCCCGCTGCAGGACTCCCAGTGTTACTGGAGCCCCGAGACAGAGCAATGCAGCTCAAGAGAAAGGAGTCCTGATTTCACCTTTCTGTAGCTCGAACTATGATTTCCAAAACCCAGTGCGCAGTGCCCAAGCTGCAGAACCCATCCAATTAAGTGTGGTGATCTTTACAAGAGATGCTAAGACTCCATGGTAACGGATGTTTCAAGGCAATGCTGTACCTCATAAAGAAATGTAATGTGCTTTAGAAGCAGACACAAGCAGTACAAACGCTAAGGACTTTTTAAAGTTAATGATGAAATATAATGTATCAGGTGGTGAGTTCTGATCAGTTTTGTGTGAATTTTACGCATAAGGTTTGATATTGGTATCAGCTACAATAAATACAAAACTCTGTGCCCTCAAAGTTTCTGTGGTACTAAATACCGTAATTATTTAATAATTACACAATTTAAAAATGTGACTATTTGTGCCAATTTTTCTTCTTGACAATGTTCACCGTAAGTGAGTCACAAAGTATTGTTGTAAGTTCATAAATAGCTTTAAGATGCATGAATATTCCTTGTTAACAAAGTCAGCTTAAAATGAACAGAGCATGTTGTTTACAGTCAATAACTCTACAATATGTCTGAAGACATATTTTGTACCAAGCTCAACAAATAGACCACCATCCATTATGCAGTACACAAGAACAAAATAAAATCTATTTTTTAATTAGTAAAATGTCCCCAAAGATTAAACACGGGCATCTCTATCTCTTGTCTCTGTCGCTAATTAGTGGAAAATCAAAGACGGATGTTTGTGGAGATGAACAAGAGGGACCTATCTATTAGCATATGCACGTTTGGTTAGCCTAATTGTGCCTCTTGTTCTGTGAGTCGTGTTCAAAAGCTAGCAAATTCAAAAGGTTAGTTTTAAGAAAAAGCACATATAATGGGAGGTTACACTGATTAACAGAATCCTATAATTGTATATTTATTCAGAATCTGTATTACCAAGCAAGTCTCCTCATTACTTCTCAGTATGTGTATTTCTGCAAAGCATGTGATATTCCAAAGTACCCAAATGTACGTTGTAGTTATTCACAACTGAATATGTTATTTGACAAGCTTGGAGCAACACCTCAAGTTGACTCATGATTAAATAATAATTTAAAAGGAGCACAGAGACACAGCACTGATTCAGGCTTTTGTAAACATTAAAAAAATGTATACTACTTCTAAAGACTTAATGACACAAGTATTCATTCATGTTATCATGACTGTTCAATTTATAAATACAACAAAAACAGCCAGTGTGGGAAAAAGTGTTACATTTCCAAACACTAGCAAAAGAGTCATTGTGGAAAGAAGGCACCTCGTTAATTGTGGCCATTGTAATATTACCAATAATACACATTATACACATATAATTTTATCATTGAATAGAGTTCATTGCAAATTTAATATTCCTCTCCCTCTCTCCCTATTATAACCTTCTAGTGAAAAACAAAAGCATAAAACAGCAAAACATTGTTAAGGATGTCTCACAAAAAATAGGATGATTATCACCGTTTCTAATCTCAAATGCCAGTTGTCAGCCTTTCACTTTATAATGTAGAAAAATGAAAACTGGATGAAATGGAGAACCAGATGTTGTTTTAGAGGCAATTCTTTGTTTCTATGTGAAATATTCAAAAATGGACGAGACTAAAAGACACAACTTGACCACTGTTGAATACCTTGAAGCAGAATCCGCCGACTTGTAGGCAACAGCGCCCTCTCTTGGTGATTTCATCAGTGGAGGATTGAGCAGTCTCTGCTTGAACAGAAAATATAAGTGGGATGTAGCCAAACAGACCATTGCTAAGATTTCTCCACACCATCTACATTACTACCAGACATTTTGACCAGAACATGATATTTTCTGCAGTTCAGTGTGTTGCACCTTTCGATTACAGTGTAAAATTCCATAGTCCACAAACTTGAATTTTCTAGTATTGCATCAGAAAATGTAGGCTATAGCTTAATGGATTCCCAGCTCTGGTCTGCCCAGAGCCGGAGGGTCTGTGGTTTTTACTGCTACGCAGCACTTACCGATCAATTAAAGCAACGGAATACACTGTTTTCTCATTCCACCGGGTTTTCTAGGCCAGAACTGGTTAGTGGCTGTAGGTTGAAAACTGTTGGTCAGCATCGTCCCTGCTGAACATTCCTGTTTAAACCAGCCTGAACTGGTCACGCTGGTTTTAGCTGCGTTTTCAACACTTTTTAGCTGTGTTTGTCAACCAGCTGACTGGCCTAATGTGTCTGCTAGTTCACCAGTTTAATCACATTTGTCCCGGTAGAGACCAGCTCTGACATGCAACAGAGTAGCTATGACTAGCAAGAAGTAAAAACAGCTATTTTACACCATCTTAAACCATCTTAGAATTCCAGCTGGCCTTTTCTGCAGGGGTAACATAGAGGAGAAATGAATCTTTGCCATAAAAATTATTTTCAAAGTTTCATGAGTATAATATTTTAGCAATGTCCTAGTCCTAGGCTATTTGAAGAAATGTAAAATAAGAAATGGTAGCAATGTGTAGTTTATACATGCAATGTGTATAACCTTGTCGTTACAAGATAATGCACCACCAGGAAATGTTGCTTTCTCTTCCTGTAACCGATCATACTTGTAAAATAAGTCTACTGCTGTGAAATGGATGATTCTTCCAACAAAGTCAGCAGCGTTATTAATCCTCATGATACTACTGACCTCTCATTCGCTGTTGGGATCCTGGCCTGCTAAAGCCCTTCAACAGCAGGGATTAACACTGACGCGGCTTACAGTTTAATCATTGCACTATGTTCATTGTAATGAGGCGGATATATTGTTTATGATTCAACCATCGATTTCCTCATTTCGCTATTGACTTCCCCGGGTTTCCGACGCACCACGCAACACTTAAGGAGCCGGAGCTCTCTCGCATCTCCGGAGACCACACTAAAATAACAGGAGCACGCAGCCAGGAACTCCGTCACGGACAAAATGACCCACAATAAATTATGCATCTAAGAATGTTGATCTAGTTTTTTCCCCCTATAGAATTGTATTTGAACCATATCCCGTAGCCATGGCCAGTAGGTTAATACTAACCCAATTGTTAGGCCACTTACACTGATTGAAATTCCTTTTGCGGCCGTTGACCTCTTTTTTGGCAAATGAGGAGCAACATCCATCCATCTATTACTATCCAAACGCTTATCCTTGCTGTTTCACCAGGTTCCTCGTGACAGAGTAGTATCAAAATTTTTGTAATTTAGTTAAACCAACTTCAATGTGATTTTTGATGCAATTTTGATGCTGCTCAACTCAGTTATGTGGAACCTGTTGACATACCTGGGTTATGTAAGTCCAACATTTCATTATTTTGAGTGTGATAGGCTGCATCTCAAATGTAATTTACAGGGTTTAAATAAATCGACAGGGCTTGTTCAATCTGTGAAAATGGAAATGAAAGAAATGTCTGACAGAAAATGCAGTTTGCATCTGTAGTCAGTATTGGAAGAGGGATATGGCCAATTTCCTCTCTGCTCTAGTTAGGTGCCCTGCTGTATAATGCAACACCTGAAACGCCAGGCCCATAATTGGTACTGTCAAGAAATCAATCAAAGCAATTGATAGTGCGCAAGCTTAACGGCACATTGTGTTGCAATCGTCCCTAAAACGTCTCGCAATCAATTCCATTTCAAATGAAGAATTGGGTGGTGGCGGGTCAATGTGGAGATCAATATGCAAGTTTCATTTGAAAAATGTTAGTGGTTTCTGAAGTATGGTATTTGCACATATGAAAGTGTGTGGAAGACTGCTCAGCCCATTAGTTATTATGCATACACCCTCACCCACACACACATCTACGACTGATCATTACACTCACCGACCACTTTATTAGGCATACCATTCGAGCACCGGGTAGGATTCCCTGTTGCCATGTTCCACATTCTTGGAACCAGCTGGAGATTACATGCTTTGTGACATTATCCTGCTGAATACTGTGACCAAAGAGGGAAAAACATAGTCAAAAACCATGCTTAGGCATGATGAGGAATCGAAGGAATTAAGAAAACTTTCCCTACACCATTACCTCCAAAACCAGCTCTGCACTGTTGAAACAAGACATGATGGATCCAAAAAGTCATGTTGTTCATGCCAAATTCTGACCCCATATGCATATTTCAGCAGACATCCAGATTAGTCTGATCAGGCAATGTTTTTCCAATATTCAGTCATCCAATTTTGGTGATCACACACCCACTGTAGCCTCATCTTCCTGTTCTTAGCCGACAGGAAGGGTTCAACGTGCTGTGCGTTCAGAGGTGTCCTTCTGCACACCACTGTTGTGTAAAAATCCTGCTATCTGAGCATTTCTGGGCTTTCTGTTCTGAAAAAGTCTGCCCATTCTCCTCTGACCTCTCATTAACCAGGTGTTTTTGGCCACAGAACTGCTGCTCACTGGATGTTTTTTGCTTATCGCACCGTTCACTGTAAACTCTTAGGACTAGTGTGCAAAAATCCCAGGAGGGCAGCAGTTTCTGAGATGCTGGAACCACCACATCCGGGACCAACAAACAAACAAAAAACAACCTCTTCCCCATGTATGCATGCTTTATATATGAAGTTGCAGCCTCACTGTTTGGAGGAGCAGCCTATTTGCATTAATGAGCTGGTGTACCTAATAAAGTGGCTGCTGAGTGCATATTAAGCATCTAAGCATTCTTTTATAAGATCCACTGGCTCTTGCTTTGGCCATATTCTTCAGAGAATGATCATGGTTAAGTTTGGAAAACGATAAAATATGATGGAGAGTTTCAAATAAAATGCAAATTAAAAAAAGCTCCGATAAACAGTTACATTTTGTAGAACAGCACAAGGCAAAGAACATGAGGAAAGAACGGCAAAACACTGGAAATAAGGAAACTTGATTTTTTTTTAATTCACATATCTTTCTACTGCACTATGTTAGGACTTAACATAAGCGTCACCCACCGCTATTTTCCTATGTTGATCGTTAAACTTTTTGTACAGACTACAAAAAAAATCAATACATATGCTGAAGAAAGGAGTGGGCAGATGATTGTGTATTAGCTTAGAGGGTTTGTTGATCTCAGTGTCCACCCACTATGGCCACTTCAAAATATACAAGGTATTCTCAACACCGTTCTGGGGGGGGGGAGCAAACCGAAACAACTCTGAACATTCGTAAAGCATGAACACTTCTGGAAAAAAGCAGTTAAATACAGGAGCATGGTTAAAAAAGGAACACATTGTAATTACTGCCAACTCAGGCACGACACAAACACAATGTCAGTACCATTGACAAAATCATGTATTCTGCATTTTAGATTTCATAGAAACTAAACGTTAAACATGGAGAAAACAAGTCTGTTATATACACTGAGGTAAAACACATTGGTCTTAAGAGGAGGTATTTTTTTCTTTTTGAGTTTCTCCCAACTTATTTTTCATTTCATTTTTATTTTTAAATGTTCTAATTTATTTCTAAAGCAAAATCACAAGCAGTGCGTCATTCTAGGTGAAGGTCAAATAAAATAGTCAAACTCAGGCACTAAAAATGCAATAAAGCTTTCTGCTATCTGTACACAATGGTCTAACTACAGCAGCCAAATGAACTAGTGAAAAGCCCCTCAGTCGCTTTAAAGCAAATTGCACCCTTTTGAGACCTGAACCTTCCTTTCCCCCAGAAAATGTAAAAAAATAAAAATAAAAACCACACATTTGGCAGCACTGCATTTTTGAGGGTCCTCAAGTTTGGTCCTCATGGGCCACCATCCCTCATAGGCCTTCCTTCAGAACATGGACTGGGGAAACAGGCTTAATTTGAACAGATAATTAAACTGAGCAATTAAGCCTCGTATTGAAAGAAAGCCTAATGACCCAGTGGCCCTAAAATTTGCATAAATATAGGCAAGGGATGTTTTGAGTCGGGAGCGCTATCCAGTCATATTTGTAAAATTATTCAATTATGTAAATTGTGCTCTAGTTTGCCACATACCTCGGGAATGTTGGACCATTTCTATAAGTCAGTCAGGAGCACCATAAAGATGATTCGTTGCATATTTTGACAACAAACTAGGAAACCCTCACAGAAACTTCCCACCAATGCTCTCCACTGCAAACTCATGAACAGTCTCTTGTATCACTTAAAGCAAGCTCCATAAATTTACTTAGCCCTGCACTGGGGTATATTTCTCAACATTTCTGAATGAAAAGATGCATATTGTAAGAAGCCCCATTTGTATTATAGACCAGATCTTCCAAGGGTTTGAGTGGTGAAAAGCACTGCACATCTGGTCAGATATTTATTTTACACATCATTACGTACACGCGGTTCGGGTCACGACAGGGTAACGCCCACCCCGAGCGGCTCACACAAACAGATGGGCAGTCACTTTGAATCTGCCCGCCGGCCCATTCGCCCGCCCGCATCAGGGCAGCGCTGGACAGGAAACGGCGAGACGCTGCGTTTGACATTGAAAGGGCGCCGGTACCAGCTGGTGAGGGACTCCACGGGTTCATTGTGGGAGACGCCATTAAGACGAGTCCCGTTCTGTGGAAACCGGAGGAGACGAGACACGGTCGTTGTTGCTCAAAGCTGCTGTGGCCGTAGATAACCCCGGATGTCACAGAAAAATACCTGGATGCGTACTCTTTCAGCTCGGCTACTTTTGATTTGGACACTAAAGGCTGCCGGTGATTTTTTTTTAAAAAAAGGCTGAGGGTAATGCAATAAAATAAAAAAAGACAATGGTCAAGTCATGACTATGACAGCACTGCAAAAGTTATCAAATGTCAAGTCCCAGAGAACAAGGCTGAGCTTACTACATCATCCTCTTCCTCAGTTTTATCTGCATGAGTCATTCCTTCATTCCAAATGATTTTCCTTCGTTTTTTTTGTCGAACGTGTATTATAGCAGCAACCTCCAGTCACCTCTTACAGTGGGCGAGCTCTCACTTTGTACAGACATTTCACTGCTGACACAAAACCTCTGCGTCTCACATACATGATACATATTTTTCTTCTATACACAAATTTGAATGCACTACACTTTGGAGATTTACAATTTCAACATGTAACAAATCAATCACGTATTTTTGCAGGGGATATCAGCTCTTCTCTTAACTGGAAAACCTGTAATTCTGACAGATATTCTACCAATCATGTTTGAGGGAGGGGGTAATTGCTACCTCAGGGGATAAATTTTAACTGTTTGCATTTGAAGCTGGGTTCATTTTAAATGGCTCAGCTTTTCGAAAGTGGCCACTAAGTCAAAGAACTTCATAGCACATTTTTGCAAGCATTTAGAAAATGTAGACTCAATCACAGAGCTTGCCCAGAATGCATTTTGTCCCCTTTTTGTTCCTGTACACAGACAGACAAATTGGGAAACTGTAGCAGCACAGTGGCCATTACAATGCAGTCAGAAATTCAACATCAAAATCGTAATATTACATAGGACCATATTTACCACACATGTATGCATTAGTAAATGCTTCGCACAAGTGCACTTATTGCTAACTGGAATAAAAGCAACAATCACTTCCAATAATTAATTTGTTTAGTAGTGTCAGTCGTATATTTAACGGCTTTCCCGCCCTCAAAGCTATACATGCGTTATCGTTATGGTAAATACATATAATACGATATGCATTTCCCTAAACACAGCAGCGTGTGCTTGAAACCACAGGCATAGCTTGGGGGGCGAGGAAACAAGTCTCCCTTAGTTCATGAGGGGACAGCTTTAGTCATTTATGTACCTCGTCAGTTCAATTTTTCAGTTCCAGCAACAATTACAAAAAAATTTCCAATTTTTTTTCTGCTTGGAAAAAGTTTTTGGTGCACATTTTTAAAATTTTATAATTTGATTGGTGTTAAAATGGAATAGAAACAGAAGTATTCAGAATAGGTCAGAGAATGTTAATTTTTCTTGAAAAGAAAAAAAAAAGAAAAAGAAAAATCAGAGCAGGAGGTTCTAACATGAGAATGGGGGAGACTAACAAAGACCAAAGAAGAACACCGTGATGTTGGAGTAATGACTTTCCAGAAATTTACTTGGGGAGTAACTTAGTTGTGGTGCATGCAACACATCCAGCATAAATTGGCCAATAAGTATGCAGAGTTGCAGCTTCCTTCCCATGTGAAAAAAAGAATACATCAAGCATGCTTGATATAAACTTTAATTACACTTCAAACACTCTTAAGTATAAAATGGCATGCGTCAGGAATACTTCAGCATACTGTTTTTTCACGTGGGTTTGCAGAGCATACACAGATGTCATCCCTGTGAGTGTACTCCTGCTGACTTAATGCTGTATTACACATTACACTAGCATTAGCAGGCTTGCTATCCTTAAGTCTTGTACAGGTTTGTCCACTCATACACCCAGCCTTTGCATGGCTGAATGAATTTCTTCACTACCACGATGAAGCGTATACTGCAGTGGTGTATATCCAGCTCTAGGACAAGCTTGCGCCTCTGCCAACTCTATACTGAGTGCAAGAATGTTTTCTAATTTATTGAATTAATTCTCAACCAGCATATAAATTAAATTATCGTAATTGCCAAAAATGATGATGCCACTTAATAAAGGCTACTGCATTCTGGGACATTTAGAGCTTAAATGTGACATCCCTACCTAATTTATCTAGCTGGACGCACAGGCAGCTAGACTGACATCACAGTACAGAGAAGAGAATAGGACTAATGAATGAGTCACTTTAGTAACAAACAAGCACCAACAATCCAAATGTACATTTTCCTGGAAAGAACTCTGCAAATGAGACCTTCAGCAATGGTGAAAACAATAATCCACTGCTCAGACAAATAAAATAAAAGTTCCAGTCTGAATATTAATTTATCATGCATCTGTGTGGTAAAATGGTTCCTTAATTTGTTAGAAATATAAATGTTTACGTCTGGTGCTACATTTACTTTTTCCTTACATAGAATACGGTAGCTACTTCAATAGAATTTCATCTTTTTACAAAAACAAAAATACACAAACCTGAAGCCTTCCATTGGTCCCTTAAGGCTTACACACATTAAACATGAAGTAGTCCATATGTAACAGCGGTTTCTTTTTTTTGTTTTTTTAAAATGTACATTCTAGTAGAAAAAAGTTGCCACAAAACGTTGGAAAACATATGGCTTAGTAAATATCCACTTGCTATATCTCAATGAACATACCTCAACGCCTTAAATTAGACCTTTGTACAACGGATTAATATATGCACACAAAGAATAACGCAACAACAATAGAAATGCATGTTTTTAAGAGTAACGTCATAATGCTTTTGCCGTTTTGTTTCCCCAAAATGCCACTCGTGCGGAGGCCTTTTCCTGCAGTCACAGAAACCTCAGTCTGGCTGACCCCCTGGCGCAATCCGCATGTTTTATTTTATTTTTTTTTGGAGATGACTGCGTTCCGTTGTGAGTGACGGACGGGGGGGGTGGGCTCGGGGGGCGAGGTTACCCCCGACGTCGGCGCGAGGATGAGGATGAGCCGGAGTGGAAGAGCAGAGGCATGGCACCCGGTGGGTTGGCTTCGCGACGGTCCCCGACGCCCGCCCCGCGCGCTCCCTCCATGTGCATAAAGAGGCCCGCTGCCCGTGAGCGCCACCTGGAGGAAGCTTCTCCGAAAAAAAAACCCCCCCAAAAAAACGTGAGCACCTTCGGGGAGGGATTCTGGCACGCGGACCGGGCGGGAACGGGGACCGGTGAAGGGCAGTGGCACTTTCTGGCAACACCTGGCTTGGAAGGCATGGTTGAAGTACAGAGCAGTAAAATATATAAAATATATATTTATATTGCATATGTCACAGCATGTTTGCCAAGACTGAATGAGGTCGTGTCCAGTTCGTTTGCAAAAAAAACCATCATGAATAAGTAACGCTTCTCTGTGAAATGCACGTAGAACAGGAGCGGGGGGCGGGGCGCAATACATTCTCAAGAGATGATCCCATGACCAGCGATCATCACTCGAAGGCATAAAATGAATTAAAATGCACATCGCGTACCTGACACTACACACAAAATTAAAACTGTTCGTCCTGTTCTTGTGGAACACTGTTTTTCCAATGCAACAGGCCCTCCCGCCACAAGTCAGGTGACTTTCCTTGACTATACACTGTCACCAAAGCATTAAGACCAGTAATACATATATTTTTTGATGCGTTGTCCTTCCTAGTTTCTCAGAGCTGTTAAAAACCTGTGGTTAAGAGCGGGCGGGGCCTACAGCAGACTGTGGAAGTCCTGGGGGAGTGAAAGAGCTCTCACAGAATCACACACACCATCAGAGAGGGGGCGTGTGTGTGTGTGTGTGTGTGTGTGTGGGCGGGGGGAGGAGGCGGGAAGGGTGGTAGTGTGGAGGTTGTGCGTGAAGGACAGGGCGGAGTCCCCGCGTCCTGGCCGTCCTACGCAGCGGGGGCCGGCAGCCGCGGTCGCCGTGGCGAAGTGCAACACACCCTTTCGGAATCCGGCCGACCCGGGACGTCCAGACGAAAAAAACGAAACATTTACAAAAAAGAAAGCTTCAGTCTGCTTCAACGAGGAGGAGCGAGTGCGCCAAAAGAAGAGCGCGCCAGAGGGAGGGAAGGAGGGAGGGAGGGGGGGGAGTGGGGCGCTACATCTTGATGCCCTCCTGCTGGCTCAGCTGGGACAGGGTCTTCTTGATGCGCAGCGCGGTGAGCCGGGCCGCCCCGTTGGCGTACCAGCACTCCCTCATGATCTTGGCCATCACCCGCAGAGCCTGGGGACAGAGAGAGGCGGCCATGTCACAGCCGCTACGCGCTCACAGTTACACACGCTCAGGCATTCACTCTGCGTAGCACCGACTCCGTTCCTTTAACACTAACCGCCGGTTTGTTTGGCTAGCGTTACGCACGCCGCTTACAAATGGGCTCTCCCCCGCCTTGGTGGTGACATCGCAGCTTTGTATTCCTGACGGTAACGCCGGCGTTCTCACTTCCGAAAGCCGCTCTGGTTAGCGGCTCCTGCTACGCCAAAGCGACGGAACGCGAAAGCGTTTCGCTCGTCGCTAATTACCTTCGCGCTCGCTCGCAGTCTGCAGGTGGAACACGAACCCCTGCGTTCCACAACGTTCCACATGTTCGGCGCACGCAACAGAGCCTCACCACCCCACCTCACAGCCTCACCGCCCCGCTCTCACAGCCTCACCACCCCGCTCTCACAGCCTCACCACCCCGCTCTCACAGCCTCACCACCCCGCTCTCACAGCCTCACCACCCCGCTCTCACAGCCTCACCACCCCACCTCACCACCCCGCTCTCACAGCCTCACCACCCCGCTCTCACAGCCTCACCACCCCACCTCACCACCCCGCTCTCACAGCCTCACCACCCCGCTCACAGCCTCACCACCCCGCTCTCACAGCCTCACCACCCCACCTCACCGCCCCGCTCTCACAGCCTCACCACCCCACCTCACCGCCCCGCTCTCACAGCCTCACCACCCCGCTCTCACAGCCTCACCACCCCACCTCACCGCCCCGCTCTCAGAGCCTCACCGCCCCGCTCTCAGAGCCTCACCACCCCGCTCTCACAGCCTCACCACCCCGCTCTCACAGCCTCACCACCCCGCTCTCACAGCCTCACCACCCCACCTCACCGCCCCGCTCTCAGAGCCTCACCACCCCGCTCTCACAGCCTCACCACCCCGCTCTCACAGCCTCACCGCCCCGCTCTCACAGCCTCACCGCCCCGCTCTCAGAGCCTCACCACCCCGCTCTCAGAGCCTCACCACCCCACCTCACCGCCCCGCTCTCACAGCCTCACCACCCCGCTCTCACAGCCTCACCACCTCGCTCTCACAGCCTCACCACCCCGCTCTCAGAGCCTCACCACCCCGCTCTCACAGCCTCACCACCCCACCTCACCGCCCCGCTCTCACAGCCTCACCGCCCCGCTCTCACAGCCTCACCGCCCCGCTCTCACAGCCTCACCGCCCCGCTCTCACAGCCTCACCACCCCGCTCTCACAGCCTCACCACCCCGCTCTCACAGCCTCACCACCCCACCTCACCGCCCCGCTCTCACAGCCTCACCGCCCCGCTCTCACAGCCTCACCGCCCCGCTCTCACAGCCTCACCGCCCCGCTCTCACAGCCTCACCACCCCACTCTCACAGCCTCACCACCCCGCTCTCAGAGCCTCACCACCCCACTCTCACAGCCTCACCACCCCGCTCTCAGAGCCTCACCACCCCGCTCTCACAGCCTCACCACCCCGCTCTCACAGCCTCACCACCCCGCTCTCAGAGCCTCACCACCCCGCTCTCACAGCCTCACCACCCCGCTCTCACAGCCTCACCACCCCGCTCTCACAGCCTCACCACCCCACCTCACCGCCCCGCTCTCACAGCCTCACCACCCCGCTCTCAGAGCCTCACCACCCCGCTCTCACAGCCTCACCACCCCACCTCACCGCCCCGCTCTCACAGCCTCACCACCCCGCTCTCACAGCCTCACCACCCCGCTCTCACAGCCTCACCACCCCGCTCTCACAGCCTCACCACCCCACCTCACCGCCCCGCTCTCACAGCCTCACCGCCCCGCTCTCACAGCCTCACCACCCCGCTCTCACAGCCTCACCACCCCGCTCTCACAGCCTCACCACCCCACCTCACCGCCCCGCTCTCACAGCCTCACCACCCCGCTCTCACAGCCTCACCACCCCGCTCTCACAGCCTCACCACCCCACCTCACCGCCCCGCTCTCACAGCCTCACCACCCCACCTCACCGCCCCGCTCTCACAGCCTCACCACCCCGCTCTCACAGCCTCACCACCCCGCTCTCACAGCCTCACCACCCCGCTCTCACAGCCTCACCACCCCGCTCTCACAGCCTCACCACCCCGCTCACAGCCTCACCACCCCGCTCTCACAGCCTCACCACCCCGCTCTCAGAGCCTCACCACCCCGCTCTCAGAGCCTCACCACCCCGCTCTCAGAGCCTCACCACCCCGCTCTCAGAGCCTCACCACCCTGCTCTCAGAGCCTCACCGCCCCGCTCTCACAGCCTCACCGCCCCGCTCTCACAGCCTCACCGCCCCGCTCTCACAGCCTCACCGCCCCGCTCTCACAGCCTCACCGCCCCGCTCTCACAGCCTCACCGCCCCGCTCTCACAGCCTCACCGCCCCGCTCTCACAGCCTCACCGCCCCGCTCTCACAGCCTCACCACCCCGCTCTCACAGCCTCACCACCCCGCTCTCACAGCCTCACCACCCCGCTCTCAGAGCCTCACCACCCCGCTCTCACAGCCTCACCACCCCGCTCTCACAGCCTCACCACCCCGCTCTCACAGCCTCACCACCCCGCTCTCAGCGCCTCACCACCCCGCTCTCACAGCCTCACCTCCCCGCTCTCACAGCCTCACCACCCCGCTCTCACAGCCTCACCACCCCGCTCTCAGAGCCTCACCACCCCGCTCTCACAGCCTCACCACCCCGCTCTCAGAGCCTCACCACCCCGCTCTCACAGCCTCACCACCCCACCTCACCACCCCGCTCTCACAGCCTCACCACCCCGCTCTCAGAGCCTCATCACCCCGCTCTCACAGCCTCACCACCCCGCTCTCACAGCCTCACCACCCCGCTCTCAGAGCCTCACCACCCCGCTCTCACAGCCTCACCACCCCACCTCACCGCCCCGCTCTCACAGCCTCACCACCCCACCTCACCGCCCCGCTCTCACAGCCTCACCACCCCGCTCTCACAGCCTCACCACCCCGCTCTCACAGCCTCACCACCCCACCTCACCGCCCCGCTCTCACAGCCTCACCGCCCCGCTCTCACAGCCTCACCACCTCGCTCTCAGAGCCTCACCACCCCATTCTCACAGCCTCACCACCCCGCTCTCACAGCCTCACCACCCCGCTCTCACAGCCTCACCACCCCGCTCACAGCCTCACCTCCCCGCTCTCACAGCCTCACCACCCCGCTCTCAGAGCCTCACCACCCCGCTCTCACAGCCTCACCACCCCGCTCTCAGAGCCTCACCACCCCACCTCACCACCCTGCTCTCACAGCCTCACCACCCCGCTCTCAGCGCCTCACCACTCCGCTCTCACAGCCTCACCTCCCCGCTCTCACAGCCTCACCACCCCGCTCTCACAGCCTCACCACCCCGCTCTCAGAGCCTCACCACCCCGCTCTCACAGCCTCACCACCCCGCTCTCACAGCCTCACCACCCCACCTCACAGCCTCACCACCCCACCTCACCACCCCGCTCTCACAGCCTCACCACCCCGCTCTCACAGCCTCACCGCCCCGCTCTCAGCGCCTCACCACCCCGCTCTCAGAGCCTCACCACCCCGCTCTCAGAGCCTCACCACCCCGCTCTCACCACCCCGCTCTCACAGCCTCACCACCCCACCTCACCACCCCGCTCTCACAGCCTCACCACCCCGCTCTCACAGCCTCACCACCCCGCTCTCACAGCCTCACCACCCCGCTCTCAGCGCCTCACCACCCCGCTCTCACAGCCTCACCACCCCGCTCTCACAGCCTCACCACCCCACCTCACCACCCCGCTCTCACAGCCTCACCACCCCGCTCTCACAGCCTCACCACCTCGCTCGCAGTGCGGACGCTCAGTCACACCGCAGGAAAGAGCGCCACAAACGGAGCGAAAGGATTTCGGGCGCGGGTAAAGAGCGCGCTCGGCGGGGGGCCTAAAGCAACAGCTGGACACGGGGAACCTCGTTCTATAGGGTTAGAAAAAGAAAACAACCGCAGAATAAAAACAAGTCGTGTCTAGTGGCTGCACGGTGACGAGGGGACGCTCACATTTAAAATGGTCTTTGACGCCTTGTGTTTCTTTGCTTATTTTCTGAAACGGGTTGCAAAAGATTGAGAAAACATGGGCTGACTGAAGTAGATGCGCAATTAAATGCAAAACTGCAATTTGAAAGCTAAAAAACAGAAACGGAAATAGCAGCTCACATTACTTTCCTAGTAGAGCTTGAACCAAAAAGTGGAAAAAAAAAACATGTACATAATTAATCTAAATATATGTATATAAGCCACTAACTAGCCATATCTGTACAGATTAGTACTGTTACAGTGTTTAATGTCTGTGCCCAATCAAATTACGTATGTAATGAAAAATTATGAACAATGAACTTTTGGCTTGTTTTTCCTTCTCTTTCAGTAAAAATGTACTCATGCACTCATTCAATTCTGAAGAGTTTCAAAAGAAAACACGCAATAGATATTTCATAGAAATTTACTCGACCACAAGACTAACATTTCAGGTCTGCACTACAGACGGGGGTTCCCGTATAACAGCTGGGCGGTCAGCCACCGGAAGTGCTGCGTTTTTAGGGAGGCCAGACTGGGTGACTGCGGTTCCTGTCTGTCTGTCTGTCTGTCTGGCTGCAGCGTCTATGACAGCGCACTGCTCCCCAGACGGCAAGCGGAGCGCTGAGAATCCCAGCTGCTCCCAATACGGCTCCCGCACGCCCCAGCAGCGAAAGGGCATTCCACGCTTTTCTGGAAACGGCCCGGTTTCACGCTCTCACCAATAAAAACACATCTGCGGCTCCGGCTCACGGCCGAGGTTCGCCGAGCGTAGCGGAGTACGGGCGGGGCTTTAGAGCACCGAGCCGAGGACACGGCTGAGCGGGAGAGAACGGCGCTGGAAGCCGTCGTCCGGCGCGCTCCGGGTCGAGTCCCGCAGCGGACAGAGCGGAGCGTGCGGGAAAAACCGACCGCGTTCCGCACGCAGACCGGAGAGCACGCCACCGCACGTCTTCCTTAAACAGCCTGGCAGCCGCCGGCAAGCTCGCGGCAGAACATTGGATTATGGGACTTCGCTGATGTAAATTGGGGCTAATCTAATTGCGGCCATTTCGGAAAAATATTTCCGAGCCGGTCCCTCCCATTGGACGAAAAGACGCAGTGTAAATGGGGGGGGGGGGGGATACACACGATACGGTAGCCTCCAAAAAACAGACGAGTGGAAAAAAAAATATGTTTTTGTAAACCAGTAACGTAACTCACTGAATAATATTAGATGTGCATTATTCAGCGAGGCTGCTGCACCCTGAAACCTGTGGGATACGCAGAGCAGGGGGGTGTTACCCATAAGGCTGCAGGCTTCATCTGACATTCCAACCCACAGCCTCAAATCTAGCCAGCATCACCGAGCAAGGTCATTACAAACAGCACCTTAAGCAGCGGACATGGGCTGAATCAGACAGCCGTGCTGAAAGCTAACCTAGCGCGCGGGAGAGAAAAAAACAAAACTAAACAAAACAAAATCCCTCAGGTATTACAAAACTTACTACGGGTCTAGCATATTTGGGCAGAGCGTGACTGCAGTTAATCTCCTGTTCCATCACTCATACTCTCTCACCACACTCTCCCTTCTCTTCCTCTCTCTCTCTCTCTCACTCGCTCCCTCTCGTCGTGTGCGACTGCGCAGACGTACCTCGCAGCTCTGCCACCGGTTGGGAATGTTGGGCCGCAGCTTCTGCTCGCAGACCACCTTCCTCATCTCCTCCACCGAGGGGTCCGACTGCACCAGGTCATAGTAGGGCAGCTGGTAGTCCTCGTGGATGCCTGAGCGCAAAGAAAGCAGCGTCACGTGCCGTGACAGAAACACCGCACACAGCCCCGCAGCTCCACACACCGACTGTGCACGAGGGCTACTGCTGTATGCCCACCAGCAGGCACTGCAGGAAGAACCGTCGTGTTACAGGTGACGATGGATCGCAATATCACCAGCAAGCCAATTAAAATAAAGTGCACCCAGTGAATGTACTGCAGTGGTCAGTGGCGACCCAGCGCAATGGCAGAAGTACCATCAGACCGCTCCGGAAGGTTCCGTGGAAAACGAATGAATAATTAATCATTTTACTTAAAAACCTTTCAGCGAGCAAAATTAGAAACCTTACAGTTCCAGATGCGACCCATTAAATTAACTAAAGCTGGCTGAGAAAAGTGTTGGGCATGTTCCCTGTTAGCACTTTGAAGAGCAGGTTTATTGGAATGTTTTTTTCCCCCCCAATTCAAGTCAATTCAATTACCAGTAATGGTGTAGTATTGTAGTTACAAAAGTATTAGAATATTCAGTGAAGAACATTTTAATTACACATTTGTAATTACTCACTCCTTTAAAAAGGGCTAAAACTCCCATTTGGTCATCAGAAGCAGTTGAGGGCAGGAGAGAGAGAGTCAGGACTTACCTCCAATGGAACACCTGCTCGAGATTTCCCAGAATACCAAGCCCATGGCGTATATGTCCGCCCTCTTGAACGACTCGAAATGCTTCATATTTATAGAGTCATCCAGGACCTCTGGTGCCATATACCTGTTGAGAGATGCATAAGCACAAGCTCATTAGAAACTAAAAAATAAAAATAAATCACAAGCCCTGACAAGCACGTGAATAGTGCAGACTACAACCAAGCAATATCTCCCCTGATCAGGTAAATCCTCTCCATTGCCTCTGGGGGCAGTCCGTTATCTGTGGTAGGGACCAAGACGGCTCTTTCCATCCCATTAATTTATTTATTTTTTTAATGAAACCCTGTTCCTCGCCCTTTCCCCCAACATCCTGCTGGGTGCGGTGGCGGCCAAGCCGGAGGCTCCGATTCGGGAGGCGCTGGGGAGCGCGTTCCAGCCGGAGCACACGGAGAGAGTCCCCACGCTCTGGCTCCGGCAGTCAGCTGATCCCCGTGACATGAAAGGGGGGGTGGGAAGGGCCGCCGTCGCCGCGGAGACCGCGGGAGGCTTCAGAACGTCACGCGCAGAGCGTTGGGTTTCGGCTCGTCTGTGTACACGCAAACTTTCAACATGCGTCTTTACTCGTTTCCTGTAAAGACTGGATGATACAATATACCGTTTTACAGCCTCTTGGCGAGGCTGTCAATTTAAGTGAGAACAGGCTCTCTGCTGAACATCCTGGTGAAAGAAGGGATTACATTTGAAAAATACACAGTCACTGTATAGTTATCCATGTTTTTCCCCTGAAGGGTTCTATGCTAGAATTCCAAAACGAAGCGGGGTGAGGGGAGGTCGTTGCGCCCGCATCGGATGCCGAAACCGAGAAGCTGGCGGGTTTCGTGAGGCCGGGTTCAAGCGAAGAAAAAACAAGGCTAGGTCAAAACCTGGTACACGGCTGGACCGAACCGGCCGACCAATGGTGTAACTTCATCACTCACTCAGTCACTCAGTCGCAGACATGCGCGTTCATAGGGCTGGCCCCGCTGTTGCGGTCCAGCCAAAAATGAATTTAAAAAACACGCCTCGGAGGAACAAGGACCGCGATCTAATGATGTAGAGCGCATCAATTTCACAAAGTCACCCTGACTAAACGCTCCGCTCCTAAGTGCTCTTTTAACTCAAACGCGCCGCGGCTTCGTCTCCAGCCAGAAACGATGACGAAGATAAAAGCAGGAATAAAAGATAATGCCTCTCGGAGCGCTTTCAGACGGGGCCCTTGTTGCGAGCGGAGATAAGGGAGAGGGGCTTTGGACGCGCTACGTGTTCTTAAACAGGGAGGGCGGGCGCTGGCGCAGATAATCTGGGCTTGTAATTCGGGGGGAGGGGGTGAAGCCGGCGGGTTGAGCCTGATTAATCCCGACACACTCCAGCGCCCGGGGAGCGGGGCACGGGAGGCCCCCCCCCCCCCCGACGCGGCAGGCCCGCGGGAAGAGAGCGCCCGCGTGCCCCCGCCCGCCCCCGCCACTCTGAGGGGCTTCGCTCGCTGCGCCGGCCTGAGGAGGCTGTGTTTCCCAGCATGCACTCAGCCCCATTCTGCCGGGGGGGGGGGGGGTGGAGGGAGAGAAAGCGTTAGCCACGCGCCAGCTAGCGCAAACACAGGGAAAGTGGGGCATTGCGCACACCTGGGGAATTCCTCCAGTGCCCATCTCACTCTTCCCTCAAGCAAGAGCACGCCAGTTCTCATTAGAGAGAGAATCCAGGTGAAGAGCGCTCCACAACACAGGGCCAAGGCTGGGTCATAAGACATGGCCGTGCCAGGCCACCATTAGCACACAGCCTCCTCAATTTCACCCCTAATATATTCCCCACAGTTCAATTATTTTCAACTGACTTCCAAGAAGTTTCATTTTCTACGACCGACTTCAACACAAACCTTCCTGACCCCCCTCACACCTAATTTTAAAACCCCCTAATGACTCCCACATACGTCCTTAGATTGGCAATTTTTCAAAATGACATCCTGGTAACCCCTGTGTACGTCAGGACAAAAAAATCATTCAGGAGAAAGAACACCGAGTATCGACAACCATAAATGAATTTCTGAAGTAGAGTGTGAGGGAAAGGCCAGTGTTGGATAGTGTGATCAGTGAGAGAGAGAGTGGCCTTGTATTGGGTAGTGTGGTCAGTGTGAGGTAGAGTGGCCAGTGTTGGGTAGTGTGGTCAGAGTGAGGCACGGTGGCCAGTGTGAGGTACTCTGACCACAGAGGGCCGGTTGGGTGGGCAGTGTGGCAGACCCAGGCCTTCCCGTCGCACTGCAGTCACATTGGCTTTGTGTCACTGCAGCCCTGCAGTCAATGCAGGCGGGGGGGCAGCGAGGGGGTGTCACAGCATGGCAGCGCAGTCAGAGCGTTTCTCCATCAACTGAGAGGTTCAAACCAGCGAGCGACAAACAGCACAGTATGTGACAGTACAATGGCCCCCATGCCATATTTCATCCTGAAAATGTCATTATTTTCAGTGTTCATCTTCCCCGTAAATGACTGCTACAGCTGGAGAGGCTAGTGAACCAAGAGGAGGAGAGAGGGAAAAGAAAGAAACTGATCATTGGCAGGGAAGCTGCCACTGTGAAAGACGACTTCACAGATGAACCTACAGCATGGCGAGTGTACAGGGTGGTGTTACACACAGGGACTGGCGCTCCAGACGGAGAGCCCGCTCTCTGCGCCCGCTCTCTGTGCCCAACAGACCCGGTGCCGGAGATTACCGCACGGTGGAGGTGCGGCGCGACGTGGCGGGCAGAAGATCGTGCTGTTGTGAGAGCGGAGCCCGCTCGAGTCTTTTCGACGCGCTCGGGGATGACTAATGCGTGCTGTCTGAGCGTGCTGCTGCCAAGCGCTGCTACTGCTCAAGGCCTCACACCCCCCCCCCACACTAACACCCCCCACCCCGCCCAGCTGCAACACGAACACGGCCAGGAGAAGCATGGCGCGAGCGAGCGACCGTCTCCCCCCACCCCCGGCGGCGAGGTACCTCTTGGTCCCCACCCTGTGGTTGGGGGCGATGTCGATGGTGTCGGTGGCCGAGTCGTGGCGGACGGCCAGGCCCAGGTCGGCGATGCAGCACGTGCCGTTCTTCTTCACCAGGATGTTCTTGGACTTGAGGTCGCGGTGGGCGATGGCCGGCTTGCCTGAGGTGAGAGAGCGGGAGGGAGTTACTCACCCAAAGCGAGCGGGCTGCTTGAGTGGAAACCGTGTGTGTGTGATCCCTGAAGAAAACAACAACCTGCCCCGTCAGCACACAAAGGGGGTCGCAGCAGACAGAGATTCCTCAATGAATGAACAAATGAACGAATGAATGAACGCCTTATAAAAACCAGAATGGCTCTGCTACAGGCCACAAATCATGGAAGTGATCTACTGTCTGCAGAAAACCTACAGGCCACAAATCACAGAAGGGATCTACTGTCTGCAGCAAACTTACAACCCACAAATCACGAGATCAAGTGATCTACTGTCTCTTTTCAGATACGACTAGGGGCTGCTCACGTGCAGGCATGCACGTAGACACCAAACTGCTGCACTGTGCTCCTGGCCTGAGGGGAGTACTTCCCTGCAGTTCTGACAGCTCCACTCAAGAAATAAATGGCTTCATTACACCCCACTGCAGACAGCCCAACCTGGCTCAGAACAGTGTGCGCAAATCAGTCTATATCCAGGAGCCAATAGGAGAACGGCACCATATGACAGAGAGCAGGTGTGACCAATCAGGGGCTGATAATCCACAGGGGGCCTCCTCACAAATGCGTGCACTCGAAACATATGCACAAGTCCTGCCCTCGAGATTTCCGATTGGCTGGGCCGGCCCTCCGGGCGCGCTCACCTTGCGTCCCCACGATCTCCATGTGCAGGTGGGCCAGCCCGCTGGAGGTGGACAGGGCCAGCTTGATCATGCCCTCCACCGTGACCGTGTAGCGGTTCAGGTAGTCGAAGAGCGAGCCGTGCTCGTGGTAGTCCGACACCAGCCACAGCTGCGTCCACGTGCCGTTATCTGGAGGGGAGGGGAGGGGAGCGGGACCGGGAGAGCGTTTAACGGACAGGGGTCCAGATGGGCCGGCGGAACGGCGGGCAGCTGGGTCCGGCACCGGCCCGCTTTAGCGCCGTAAAGGCACTAAACAGGTCACACGCCAAACACCTGCCACCCCAACACATCTCAGGGAGTTTGAGGACTCACTCTACTGGCAAATACAACACCCTGTACATGAGTACAGGGAATACACAAATGCGAACTTAATCTCGCATTCATTTGACTGTGATTACTAAGAGGCTAACAGGCTAACGGGCCCACTTCACGATTGAGTGTGAGGACACAGCCCCTCTGACCTTTGTTGTCCGCGGCGATGAACCCCAGGATGTCCTCGTGACGCAGCATGACGGTCTGGTAGATCTCGGCCTCGCGGAACCAGGAGCGCTCCTCCCGGGAGGAGAAGATCTTCACCGCCACCTCCTCGCCGCGCCACTTGCCCCGCCACACCTCCCCGAAGCGCCCCTTCCCGATGCTCTCCTGGAGGATGATGGTCCTGGCGATGGTCCTCTGCACCAGCAGGGGGAGACCTACGAAAGGAAAGCCTCATTTATACTGCCCCTCTAAACTCCGCCTACGCTCTACAACCGAATCACCTTTCCCATTTAAACTCCGCCTACGCATTATCACTGAAGAGTCCCGTTCCTTTAAACTCCGCCTACTCTGCACAACCGAACCACCTTCACAATTAAACTCCGCCTGCACATTACCACAGAAGAGTCATGCCCCTTTAAACTCCGCCTACCAGTCACTTCACTGATGAGATCAGAGCTCACATATCAATCTCACGAAGCAGATTTGGCCGCTAGCAAAAAAACGGCATCTGCTTCTCCTCCGCTATAATTTCACAGGTCCCTTTCCAAGTTGGCTGGAGAGCTCGGCAACACATTTTAAAGCGAACCTCGGTGGAAGTGCTCAGCGTTTGGCCGACAGGCAGGCCACAGACCCAGTAAACAGCCCTCGTAAAGCTGAGAAACGCCGAGCGGGCCCAATGAAAGGCCTCCCGTGGTTTTACTGAAAGGCCCAATGAAAGGCCTCCCTTGGTTTTACTGAAGCCGTCAGTGGCTTTCAGCCTGCGGGGCACGTTCGCGCGGGTCGCACGCGCGTAACCCTCGCCGTTCCAGCCGGGCCTCTGAGGGCCAGGTGGAGTGTGTCGAGGTACGCGCTGGATGAACACGCCTACGGCAGAGGAACGAGCGGGGGGAGGGGGATGTCCGATCCCTGGAGGTCCGGTGCCACCCAAACCCTCCCCAGGGCGTCGGTGCTGCCGGCTTTAACGGGCTCGAACCGCGGTCCTCCAAACGAGGACGCCCTTCTCTTCGGCCCGCACGCCCTCAGACGCGCTCGTCCTTTCCAAAGTCCGCTTTCGCCACGCTCTCTCCGATGTCTCCGCACCGATGCGCCGCGTTCATCGCCGGATGAGAGGATCAAAAGACAGATTACCCAGCGAGCACTCTGCCTACCGCCGTCATCTCGCTGCTTTATGATGATTATCATTAGGGCTGCGATTGGCCTTCCGGTGCTCATGATGGTTATGACGCCGGTTATTACTATGATTATCATCTTTCCCATTATCGCCATTACCATTGTAATCAGTCCGACAGCTGACTGATGCTATTCTCTCACGTGGAAAGCACAAGATTCAGAACAGCGGAGGAAAACAAAACAAAGCAGACACAATCTCATCGCTCCCAATCAGATGATTCATCTTCTGAATCCAAAACTAAGCACAAGCACAAACGAGTGAAAATCAGAAATGGATATTAAGCATGGAGAAAGCCCAAGCAACCACGGATGGTAATATGGCAATATTGTGGCCAAGGGCTGCACCACGCAGATTAGGGGCTGCCACTGCTGCTCTGTGGGCTCGGGCGTGGCAGGATGCAGGTGAAATGCGGGGGACGCTTTTCAAGGGCGCTCAGCAGATCACACGATCACGTGAAGAACACGTTTCGACAGAGCACGCTCATCACCTCGAACAGCCCGAGCACGAGCGCAGACGCGTGCGGGCAAGTGCCCACCCAGAAGCGAACGCGCTCACGTGCGCCGCGCACAACAGCTCTCACGCACACGCCCCCCCACCGCGTACCTGAGCCCGAGCCGGAGGTGGTCATGTCGTAGATGAGGTCTTTGAGCGTGGTTCCCACGGAGATGAAGGGGTGGTCCATGGAGGGGTCCTCCTCGTTGGGCACGCGCTGGTGCACCACGGGCCGGCGCTGGCAGATGTAGAAGAGCAGCAGCAGGACGAAGCAGAGCACGCACACGGGGCCCGCGATCAGCGCCGCCAGCGCCACCGGCCCCAGCGGGAGGGGCTTCTCTGGGGGAGCTGGAGGAGGGAGAGCTGGGGGGGTCACAGACCAAGGGAGACATCACCCATCAGTCACGCAACGGCTCGTCAGCACAGACATGGAATAATACAACCGCATAAAATCAGCTCATTTATCTTAGGCTGGAAAACGAGAAATCACAATGCGCTTAACTAGTCAAAGGATTACTTTTAAAACGGGCAAGCCCACATCATAATTTATACACGGCATTCAAACCTACATTGGCATTGCAAAAATATAAAGAAAAGCCCTGAATACATTAACCATACTTCCAAAAGCATCATCTAAACATGCATTGAGAAAACATAACATAAAACAACAAAGGTCAGAATATGAAGGTCCTGCCATGGGTTTCTTTCTCAGCCAGCTGATTTCTCTAATCAGTTCTAACTCTCAGGCTGAAGTGTGTCAATTAGCAAATCCAGGTGATTGAAACTAAACACTGGGGAGGACCTTTAGTTTCTCAACCTGGATTTCCCACCTCTGGAAAACAATATGTATGGAAAGACCCTCAGTATTTTTAAGACCAGATGTATTTCAGAGAGACAGTGTGTGCAGGGCCTGGGTTTGAGGAGTAGCTGCATGCGAGGTCACTGGAAGAGATGGGACAGGCCAAGCACAGCCTGACTGACCCCAGCAGAGCTACAAAGGCGGTTCCATTTTAAAAAGCATTTCCTTCTGCACCATTTCATAGGCTGAATAACCTTTGAAAAGCAAACAGAAAGGTGCACTGGAACCACACTTACGGCTACGATTCACAGCTGTGATTTAAAAGGACACGGAGAGCGGTTCTTTGAAAAATAGCCAGCGGTTTACAATATTGTAATAGTCATTTAATAACATGGAAGTCATGAACGGCAAAGCTTGTTTCATGACCCCGGCGGGGTTTATAAAACCCCGGCTAACGCGGAGCGTGAATCTCACCCCGTCCGTGTTAAAGCTGAGGACGTGCCCAGCGTGGCCCTCTGAGGGGAAAAAATATTCTTCTTAGCCGGTCTCCTTCGGGCACGGTCAAGGACCACCTGACCTTTAACGGAGCTCGCCATTCCGTCGCCGCGGCGACCTGACGGCGCTCGCGGGAGCGGCGCGCCCGTCGAATGCCGCCGTACAGTCCGCTGACATTTTCGCTCCCTGAAGAAACAAGGTGTTTTTTTTCCTATACTGCCCCCCCCCCCCACCCCCACCCAGCCGCATGCTCGGCAGGATGGTTCCCAAAACAAATGTTTTTTGTTTGGTGGGGGCGCGGAGCTGCCTACTGAAGGGGGGGGGGGTTAAAGGCTGCAGAGGCGGCGGCTTCCCGTCACAGTGAACACACAGACCAGCGGAGGCCGGACTCGGACGGTCAGGGGCCACATGTGCAGGCCTCATTAACCACCAGCTCGCACTGCAGCGCTGGAACAGACGCGCTTTATCACGCTCACACACGGCCACACAAAGGCCTTAAAACAAAGGCAGCATTCAGAATAGCTGGAATGCGTATGTGCATTACCTAGCATCTATCTATCTGTGTGTATGTGTGTGTTTGCAAGCAACAAAATTTAAGTTTTTACCCCAAAACTAATTTGTATAATATGAATAAATTTACATTTCTTTCCTGCTATAAGTGTTTTGGAACACACTTTTTTTTTTGCCTGCATTAAAGTGGCCCTGCACGCTCTGGCACACGTAAAAGCATCAGCTATTCTGCCCACTGTACCCAAGTGCTAACGGCAACATCTGCTGCATGGTGAACAGCGCGGTAACTCCGCCGCCTTCGATGAAACACTTTCTCCCCCCTGCGCGCCGACGTCCATGAAGCCAATTCCTTAAAGTTGCTGGACTTAATCTGCGGAGCGTAATCTCGTTACGATGCCGCGGGGCACTCTGCAATCAGGCGGGCCGCGCCGGGCCTCCTGGGACGCCGCCGATCAATCGGGCTGCATTAATCCATCAATCCCGCGCGGCCCGTCCCTCCGCTGGCGTAAAAGCGGTGACCTTTCCCTCAGCCGAGCGCCGCGCTGCGTACCGCGCCGTCCCCGGGCGAACGGTAACCGGGGCTGCGCGCCCGCGACAACGTCCGGAGCGGCGACGCCGCCAACGGCTGGAAGTGCTGGGGGGGGGCAGGGGGGAGGGGTTACCGACGCTACGCAATTCGAGGGCTCAGTCTGCCTCAAACGTGCCCTTTTGAGGGGGGGGGGGGGGGGAGCAGAGAGCGAGCTTCGCAGGGCTGGGGGGAGGACATAAAGGAGCTGGACAGTCCTAAAGTGGAGGCCCCTTTACGGCAGAAGACGTCGGTAACGACCGCGCACTTGACTGGAAGGCACGGCACAACGCGCTCTGAGAACAGACGCTCCACCCCAGAGGAACCCGCAGAACCCCCGCTTCGTCGTCAGAGCTGAAAACGATTGGCTCGCAGTCTAGTCACTGCGGTTTGGAGCTACAGACCGTTTTTGAAGATGGCCGCTCTCGCACGTGTGATATTTTATCCTGTACCCCGATGGTCATCACGGTTAATACACAAAGTCAACTTAAAAGGCCATTTTCTAGGTTCTGTTACATTACATTTACAAAACATAACTGGCTTATAATAATTGCACAGATGACATTTTACTAAAATAATATCCCTGTGCAAATACACAAAGCATTAAAAACACGCAAACACCAATCAGTTAATTATTCTGAGGGAGAAAGTTCAGTAGCATAACCAAATTGTCTAAGCGAGTCATGTCAAGGACAAGAATTTCCATTAAAATGAGTCTTCAACAAGCCACTCCCTTCTGCCGAGTGCAAACAATGACCTGGAGAACAGAGGGTCAATAAATGTAATTACCAGAGGGTGGACGTTTTAATCCTTGCCAACCGGTTAAGTGTTTTGTTTCAGGACCCATCAAAGATGAACGTTCCATATCTGAATTACAGCTGTGCATGAAGGATTCATTTTCAGTTTTATGTTTGTATTTATTTTTTAACGGCTAACCCATACCATGGCTGACTGGCTACCTAGCAAGCAAACTGTTAGAGCTAGCAGTGTGAGCACTTCAGAAAAATGGTTATCAAGCTAGCTTGTTATAAACCAGCCTAAACTGTTAGCTAAAGGACTAAAGAACTCCACAGGAAGACAGAAAGTTCTGTATGTTGCCGAACGAAAAAAAAAAAAAAAACATTAGCTAATAGGAACATGAGCTGGCAACGTAGGTGTACTGCCGGGGGAAAAGCAACAACACAACCGCCAGTCCAACTGACCCAGAACGCCACCACATCCTTGCATCAGGGATGCTCCAGCCAATAATGGCCTAATTATCACAAACACTTCTCGTATTGGAATAAATACAGGAGGCAATGAAAATAATGACTCAGCGGGTTCACCCAAGAGACTTCAGTACCGGAGGAGAGACGGGGGGAGGCGCCGCTTCCTCACCTGTGATGTTGGGGTACTTGTTGCAGAGGTCCGTGCTGCAGCACATGGGGTACACCCCGATGTCGTCTTTCGTGGAGGGCGCGCAGGCGAAGGGTCGGTCGCGGGGGATGAGCTCCTTCTCCGACAGGCACATCATCATCTGGGTGGTGAATTTGGCCCCCGACCTCTTGACGGAAACGAAGCAGAGCCCATCCGTGTTGCAGGTGGAGTTCAAGCAATGGGGGCAGTAGCACTGTAAGGCTGAGAGGGAGAGAGAGAGGAAGGCAGAGAGACAGAAGCTCTTTACTGCGCTACAAAACGCTGTCCATTCACAGAATGCAAAAGCCTTTGCCATTCAACATTCAGTTACAGCGCGATAAGATCAGGGTTGTGTTGTTATCGGCTGGTAATAACTTAAAATTAACGTACTGCTAATCAGATGATAAGCTAAATTATGCCAAAATGATGATGGTAAATACATGCACAGGACTCAACGCTAAAAAAATTCTTTCCAAGGAGCACATCTGCTCCCAAGTTGAAAAATTCAGGAGCGCACTAATCCATCCAAATTAGATGTGCTCCTAAATTATATTTCCAGTTAGCACACATCACTTTTCAGGAGCAAACGCTCCTATAATGGGAGCACTGTGGAGCCCTGATGAGCCAGAGCCTGCGCATTTAATGTGCCTCCGATGCGGAAAATGAAGTGGAAATTCGATGCACATAGCGTAATCTAATCGCAGTCATCTGAACCTTATTTGTTTTGCACATAAACCCACAAGCAAAGCTATGCGGAGTGTCAGAGCAGTTTTCTAGACTAGCGATGTCTGGTGAATAATAATAAAGCAAGAAAGTTGACATATTTCGTAACACAAATAAAATTTGTTACAATTTTTCCTTCATCGGTTGACATCTGTGCTCAAGTATGGCTTCCAGTAATATGAAAACTTGGTAGCAGTTTGCATTTGAGCTATAATGCAAAACATCGGCATCAGCCAAAATGGGCAGTCAAATATCAGTTACTGATACCGGCCGCCAAATTTCCATATCCCGCACCCCCAATTATGACTGCTGCTTATGCGCTGTTGGAGGGGGACATCTGGTAAGCCAAACAAAGAGGAGAAGGAAGAAATAAGTTTAAAGAAATTCTGTCTTTAGGTGTGGTTTAAGCACGTCTCCCGCATCCTGAGGCGCATTCTTTTCCAGGCAATAAGCGCTACAGATCTGAAAGATGGTCAGAGCGGACGGGACGCGAGGCCGCGACGAAGAGCGCTTCTCCTCGCACGACCCTCAGCCAAACGGCGTGATGCGGCTTTGCGCCGGAACACAGGATCCGAGGGAAACCGATCTCTTTCCCCCCCGCAAAGAAAACAAAAACCAGCGAGGAGGACAGTGAACCGCCAGAATGGAAACGGCTCGGCCACCAGGCGATTTCAAAGACACCCCGCGCCGTGCCGCTCTTTCACCAAAGCAGCGCCAAAGTATTCACCGCTAAGGGATACCACAGCGACAGCCACCGGGGGGGGGGGGGGGGCAGCTGCCATTTCTGCCTACATTTCCCATAGTCAGGCCATTTGTTAGGCCATCCCCTGCCATTTGTTTTTTCTTTATGGAAATTAAGGAACAACAACAGAATATCGCCACAGCACCACCTGGGGGTTTGAACCCATATCCCATGGTGCACCTGGGGACCTGGTCTTGGGGCACAGAAGTGCTGGACAGACACAAAAGAAGAATGTGAAAGAGAAACTTTAAGCAATAAAGAGTGTGACAGGGAAAGCATACCGTATAAGGTATGCCATGGCAACAGTGTGGTACAGAATTCAATAATGCTTTGACATGACTGCACCACAAAATTGCCATAACCTACCAATTCCATACTCCTGCACTCACTCCCTCTCTCTCTCCCTCTCTTTCACCATTTCTTCCCTCCCTCTTTCACTCCACATTTCATCTAAATAACTCTTAGAAATATTGTTAAGTGAAAAAGGAAGGGAGTAAAACAGTGGAGTGAAACTGAAGGAGAGAGACTGAAAAACAAAGACAGAACGCGAGCATTTGGCTTCAAAGACAACACGCCCACAAACCGCAGACCACAATTAAGTCCACATGGTTATTCAGAAGGCCTACACAGCCCTCTAAGGCCTAGACAAAAAAAAGTCCAAATAAAAAAACGAATTTGCAATGCTATGGGACGGGGGAGGTTGTGCATTCTTGAACTGTCACAAAACCCTTCTGCAGTGGTCTCCGGTGTAGCCCCGTTGACTTCCTTCGGGTAAAGGTCACGTCTGGGAGCGTGCTTGGGCAGACGGGTTATGACATGTTTGTGTCTGAGAGACCTGCCAGACACATGACTCACCAAACACAATAATGAATCATTCCCACCCAAACATTGAGTTCGCAGACACTGCTGATTCTTCCAAGTCTGACTTCTTCCAGCCTACTAAATTAAGTCTTCAGTGGTGGGATGTGATGCAATCATAGCATTTATTCAACAGCTTCAGTCTGCAACAGCTTCAGTCTTCTATCAAGCCACTGTGAAACTCCCGAAAACGAAAATCGAAGCTCGAGCCTTTGGAGGGCGGAGGTTGGGAGACCCGATGTTCTGGAAGCGAGGCCGAGATCAGTCTGCGAATGGGAGCAGGGGAGCGGGAGGCGGGATTAACCCGGAGCAAGCGCTTAAATGGACGGAGCGCGAGGGTCGACGCTAATGGAGAACCGCAGTTAGCCCACCGGCTGTGGGCTCCATCTCCCGCCCATTTCACTACTGCTCACACACGAGCGCGTAATGCGTACTCAAATACACACACACGCGCACACACACGCACACACACTTATTTCAGTTGCTGCTGCAAACATTTCCTAAATTCGCTCACTAAATTAATTTCTAGTACCCAGGGCTATGCCCATTATGACCAATATTATTTTTATAATAAGCAGCTTATTCTGAAAGCTGGTCTGACTGTAATTTGTAAAATGTGATCATGAATTAAATTAGGCTTTTTTTTTTTATAAACACAGCACATTCATAAATACAGAAATCACATATTTATTTCAATGCCAAATTGCCATTTTATTGCTATATTATTTGGCTTTAAACAGCATTGACTGAAAAAAAAGCTAAGCTCCAAGACCGACACCAACAGAAGAGATGTGCAATGTGTAGGTATCCTTTGTGGAGGCTCAAAACAAATTTCATCAGAACCCTGATCCAGTTTTCAAAAAAAACAGAAACAGGATAATGAATCGACCTTGAATGATGAGTCAGTTTGACAAATTATTTTTTAAGGAAACAAAGAATGTTTGAAGTACTTTTGAAATGTGAATCGTAAAGTTCCGGTTAAATCTAAGAAAAGGCAAAGGAAGGAATGGAATAGCAAGCGAAAGAAAAAGCAGAGCTTTCAGAAAGACTCTTAGAAGACAGATAAAGTGGCGTGTCGAAGTGTCCTTGAGCAAGACACCTAACCCCTAACTGCTCTGGCGAATGAGAGGCATCAATTGTAAAGCGCTTTGGATAAAAGCGCTATATAAATGCAGTCCATTTACCATTTACCATCTATGTAAGAGAAAGCTATTTTTCTGATAGCCTTTAACTGCATTCATGAACATGATCACTTCGGCTTCATTTAAAAAAAAAAAAAAAAAAAAAACCTATGCGGTAATGTACACTAAATGGCCAAAAGTATGTAGACACTGAACATCCAACATCTCATCCAAAATTATGGGCATTAATATGGAGTTGGTCCACCCTTTGTTGCTATAAGAACCTCAGCTCTTCTGGGAAGGCTTTATAGGCTACTAGATGTTGGAGCACTGCTGCAGGGATTTGCTTCCATTCATCCAGATGAGCATTAGTGAGGTCAGGCACTGATTGGATGATTAGCCCTGGCTTGCAACTGGCTTTCCAACAGATCCCAAAGGTGTTGGATGGGGTTGAGGTCAGGGCACTGTGTAAGCCAGTCAAGTTCTTCCTAACCGATCTTGACAAAACCATATGGACCTTTTTGTACCCAGGGGCATTGTCATGCTGAAACAGGAAAGGACCTTGCCCAAACTGTTGAGGAAGCACAGAATCGTCTAGAATGTGATTCTATGCTGTAGCATTAAGATTTGCCTTTGCAAGAACTAAGGGTCCTAGCCCAAACCATAAAAAACAGCCCCAGACCAAGGGGCGTCCAGATACTTTTGGTCATAGTGCACCTTGCTATATACATGTACAATCCATGTACCAAGCTTCCAAAAGCCATCAGATCCTACAGCTGCTGATGGTCTCACTCGAGGGTTCTTAGCCCTTATCCTGGTGGGCTGCAGTGTCTACCGGTTTTTGGCTTTCACCTTAAAATCAGAAAGCAGTTCAGACTGGAGAAACCAGGACAGCTGGGTTAATTGTGTAATCGGCTCCTTTAATTGATAAATTATGCTCAGAGTAGCAACAGAAACCAGCAGGCCGCTGGCTCCAACCGCTACACCACATGCGGCTCTGCTAGGCAACCTCGCCGGCCAAGTGCAATCTCAGCCTAACCGGTTAATGCTAGCCGTACGCGTGGAGGAAGACGCCGCGACCGCCGCTGGCTCAGAAGCATTCACATTCAGCCTCGCACAGCCCAACTCCGTGGCCTGGAGGTACGCGTGGCCAAATGAACGAAACGCATCGGCACCTCACACTACGCGCCTCCTCTGTGCTCCCCAGACTGCGCGCCTCCTCTCTGCACCTCACACTACGCACCTCCTCTGTGCTCCCCAGACTGCGCGCCTCCTCTGTTTATCTCCCATCATCCCCTCTTCCCTCTGGAACGGCAGAGCGGGTCCCACTGTCACTGCCTAATTCTGGGTGTCTTAACGAACGCAATTAGCCCGGATAACTTACTTTATAATGCACACAGCAAGACATCTATTGAAGCAACTCACGTTAAGCATCCTGGGTACAATGATGGCTCCTCACCCAGCATACCAATTCTGCAACTTCGATAGATATGAAGGCTGTTCTAAAACCATCATGCTACACTGCTAGCCCAGAGGACCCACTAAACCACAGCAGATGGTTCTCTCCCAAATTCCAGTTAGGCAACCCACTGCAGTAGCAGATCCAGCTCATTAAAAAGGCAGAGCCACTCGGATCAATGAGAAAAAAAACAGAGATACAGTCTGCAAGCCTGTTCTCGCCCTCCCATGATTCCACAGTGCCACATACAAGAGGAATCCTTTGGAACTATCGCTGGAAAAACTGCAACATTTCAAAACCAAGAGCAAGAGAAGAAAAACTACAAACCATAGCAACTGCTATGGGCAATTGGCTTTTAGTTATTTTTAATGCTCTGCCCCTTTTTTTTTTTACCCCAATTTGATATTCCCAGTCATGGTCACACTACATTGCTCATTGCAAGCATGTGCGATCATCTGCAGCCAGGTATCAGCCACCCCCTATCCCGCCACAATTTGCAAGTCGGGCTGACACAGACGTGAGTCAGAGGAAGACGTGTCAGGTGCAGCTCACAATACTGGCCAGTGGGAGTCGCTGGTGCACATTCAGTAGCGAAGGGAACCCTTGCTAAAGCCAATCGTGTGTCACTGTGGAGTTGGCACACACGCACTAGAACAGTGCCTTAAGAGATACCTGACCATGGGGCCCTTCTACACACTACAACAGTGCCCTTAGAGATACCTGACCATGGGGCCCTTCTACACACTAGAACAGTGCTTTAACAGGACATTTGTTTGGCTGGTTTTCAACACGAGTGAGAAGACCATTATTATTTATTTATTTATTTTATTTTATTTTTTAAGTGCAAGGCTCACAAATAAACCCGTCAAATCTTCCAGTAGCTGAAATGACAGTGAAAGTATTTTTCCCGTTTCAATCAACGCTCTTGTTTTAAGGCCCACGGTTCTGCCCAGAGCTGTCGGGCTCATTAGAGAGGCACTGGAAAAGGGAGAGGATTGCTAGTGGCCAATTTGCACAGAGAACTTCCACACAGATCCACTGATCTTTATCTCCTTTCAGTGAGCCGTTCCCCACCTCTGTGTCTGCCACCAGCCCATGCGAGGAACATACAGATCAGTGGAGAGCCTATATTCCAGAGATGCTCAGATCTGTCCATCAATGCCAGTAGTACTGCAGGTGCTCTTCTGCCTGATATTCCACAGCCCCATAAGGTCACGGATTGGCCTGATTCCCCCCCCCCCCCCCCGGTGTGCCAGGTGTAAATCAGTCCTGGCACAAAGGGTGATTTGAGCATGCCAGCTACATACTCTTGTGATGCCCAACAGTAAATCCCGTGCAGCCCGGAGCCCAGGGCCAGAGAGGAAGGAGGGATGTACAGGTCCGGAGCGAGGTACAATAATCCACACTCAGCCGACACAGCAGGGCAGCGGCAGGGGTGCTAAGCACAGTCCTTCTGAGGGAGGGAGGCGTGAGAGTTTTCAGCCCCGTACGCTCACTGCATTAGCACGAGGTTAGCGAGGTGTGGGGGGGGGGGGGGTGTATAGAGGCTGCAGACGGGCCCTCCTCCTCCTCCTCCTCCTCCCGAGGACAGAGCACAAGCTTCCCGCTTTAACACCCATTAAGCTCCGCGCGGTAGCTAGGCTACGATCGAGCGGCGCACGGCTCCAGCGCAAACCCCCCGCCGCTCCGCGCCTAATGGCAGATGAGACTCTCCCCTCGTAAAGGCCCCGAGGATCCTCCCACAGAGGCGCGGGAACAACGACCAGCCCAACACGTTCACAGCGACCGCGCACTCCAAGCGGGGATGGACAAAGTGTACCGCACCGCGCTACGCGCCCAAACGGAGCCTCCAGCTTACGTGTGACGCACATGTGCGCAAAGTACCAGGCCCTTTAGTGAGGCGTGCCAAGGGGAAATAATGCTTACATGGTGCTGAATGACAGAACTGCTTAATGCTCAAAATCAATGAAATGATGCGAGGTGGATCTCGGCATAACTGCGCTATTGTGAAGGATAAGAGTCATGATGAGCCAGCCAATCACGGTGCCAGTACTCCCAACAGGAGGAAAAAAAAAAAAAAAAAAAAAGAAAAGTGCTCACCACAATGAACAAGGAGCAGCCAGATTAACAGGACTCTGTGCTGTACCCTCAAATCACAGGTGTATTGATCTCAGGCACAGTGATATTCAATTTGGTTGAGAGTTGAGATGTTTGTATTGATTCGAAAACTGTATTGAGGGTGCGATCTGCAGGAAAACAGATGGATTAATGCAGCTTGCATCAATTTATCTTAATTACAAAATGCATAAAATATGCCTACTCCAGCCACGTCCAATGGCAACAACAGGCTGATGAGCGGCAAGCTCAGAAATCGGTAAAACTAATTGGCCAATCAGTAAAGGACATTAGGACCTTGTCCTATAAGATGTTTCAGATTTGACTACAGTTAGACTTGACTACAGCGAGAGTCTAATAAATAAAATCCTGGAAAGCTAAGACAGCATCAATAACATCACAATGATCCTCCATTTTAAGGCCCCAAACACAGAACTGAATGATCAAATTGAAACTTCGCCAATACCCATATGCAACAAAGGAGGCATTAGCCGTGCATTAGCAAACGTTCCCAAGTGCCATTTCATCATCCCATCAATCAGCTGGGCTGATGCAAGACAGGCTTAATTGTTACGGTCCTGGCCTCCTCTAAAATGGACGTCCTTTATCTCTCTAATGTGGAAGAGCAGTCTGATAAAGGTCACGGTTTCAGGTGACGTCCTACCAGAGCGGCCCTCACACAGGAATGCAATTTCCGTCACGAAACGTCTGTCAGAATGTCATGAAAGCAGGTCTGAAAATAACACGCTGAAAGCCAGAGGCATGGACTGCAGAGGGTGCATGCAAAAAGGTAGCCAGCTTTTATCCCCCCTAGCTTTTGTCATCGCTTTCAGAATGATGCTGCTGTGAAGCAAGAGCCCAAGAAGCCATTTTAGCTATTTTTGGGGGGGATAAACATAACATTTTAAATAGTCGATAAAGGATTATAATGAATAAGGGCCATACAGCAAGAATAGCAACTGAGGTATCTTATCAGTGGAGGGGGGGGGGGGGGATAAACCTCTAAATGAAAAGTAAACAGTCAGATACTCTCGGGTTATAAAAGCGATGTCTCCTCCACCGTGCAATACACACATCATGCTCTGGTCAAGCGCGCAGTAAGCAGCTGGCTGTACTGCATTTTGAGTAATAGAACCCAATTAAATGTTTGAATATTTTAATAACATTTTACAAATTATTCCAATGTATAGGGCTAGAAGGAACAAACACACATTTGAGGCACTGACTCATGGTGAACGACTAACATCAGCTAAACAAAAAATGACAACGTTCCTTTCAGTTATCCTGAAAAAGTGAAACTTTCTTCTTTGCACAAAACAGTTCGTTTTTCCTTTGAACATATTGCATGACTTTCGGATAAATACTTTTGATTCATGCGTGCAGATATTTTTCCCCCCAATCACCATATTTACTCAAACACACAAATACCCAATGTGAACGCTGCATGCACGTCACAGAACATTAATACAATGTGGAGCCCACACGGGCGCCTCGAAACCGCTCCAGCAGAACAGCTCTGCGCTGCAGCTCAACAGAAATGGATTGTGGGTAGTTTCAGATTCAGCTCAGACCTGAGCTAACCCCCCCCCTCAGCTGCCCTCACTCTCTAAAGTGCTCTTGTTTTCCAGGACTGATGTTAAAAATGACCTGCTGGCACCACTCCAGGGGAGGGAGGAGGGAGGAGGGGGCTGATCCCTCCGTACCTGCCTGCATACCAAGCGGACGCCTGAACTCGCCGCCCCGCTGCAAGCACAGCGCGCTCTGGAGCCGGTGGAAGCAGAACACACGCCATCGCTCCGCCATCGCGCCGCGTAACTGTGTTACACATTACAGCGTTATCCTTACCGGAAGATTCCGCTGCTGATAAGCATACCCTCAGATAAGACCCGCATGTAAAGCGGGGAACCAAAAAGCGGTCTGATTTCTCAAAGCCCTATTTTCTCAGTCTGAGACTCAGAACACCAGCGCCAGCACGTCAAATCAGAGCTCTTCACAGACAGCTCAAAGAGACTATTTTGACCACGAGCGCAGTTTCGAACAGCCCTGCGAAACGAGCGCGCCACGATAGCTTTCGCGTGCTTATCACAACAACGCGCCTTTTCTGTCAGAAGCGCAGCTCTGCGTGAGACGCGCCGGCTGAGTAATTAGCCAGAAGGGAGCGGACTCCTCTCCGTCGCCCCGCAGCTCGGCAGCGGTGACGCGCTCTCCCCCCTCGTAAAAAGAGGGCACGCTAGCGCTCCCCTCAGCGCTCTGGGACAGGGCGGGCTGAGCCAGGGCGGGGCGGGAATAACGAGCGCCCTCGCTGGCCTTCCAAGCCGCGGCTCCCGCTGCCAGTCTCCATCACCGAAACAACAAAGCCGGGGATCTGAGGACAAAACCAATGAAGCTAACGCGCGCTGACAGCGAAAGTGAAGGCATGGGGGCTGGGTGCAGACAGCACTCCTGTATCGGTTTCCCCTGCTGAACGCGGCAGCTTTAAATATATTGACATCACCCTGAAGAGAAAGCTTGGGGGGGGGGGGGGGGGGGGGGGGGGGGTGAAAGCTGGGGCGGACGGCAATTCTGCGGAAGGCTGCTTTTGAAAGGGCAGCGAGGACCGTGGCCTCAACGCCAGGACTATTTTCGGATGGGGTCAGCAAACTGAGAAGTCTGTCAGAGCGCAAAATGAAGTGGACAGATGACTTGCAACACCAAAGGGCAAGAAGAGGCACTTAAACTGCCTGTGTGGGTTGAGCAGCACTGATGCACAATGCAACAAATGAAACAAAACATTACCTATGAACGTTTACCTTTCTGAACTGATATGAATGGCTGAATTCATGGGATAAACCAGAGACACTAGACAAAGGGAGTCATCTCAAAATCAGGCACGTACTCTCTCTGTACACATCAGGAAATTACAGCATCGCCTGGAAACATTTCAGCAAAACCGAAGGTACAAGAATGTAGCCACTACAAGATGTGAGAATCGATTTTCTAAAAGGGTGTTTACTTCAACAACAATGAGCATTACAAAACAGTACAAAGGTCACATTAATGCAGGACTAGTCATTTTCTAAGCAATAAAAATATGAAAAAAAAAAAGAGGGGGGAAAAAATGTGCTGAATTTTGATAATGCAGGTACATGCACTCTGCCATTCAATCCCGTAGGGGGGGGGCTCTGTATTGACATGCAAAACCTATAGGCTAATTGTAATAGTAAGCTGGGAAACAATTTGGGTGATGTGGCTTGTGTATCAACACACAAAATAGGCCATGATACCGCTATTCTTTAGCCACAAAAGGCAGCAGCAGCAGAATTAATTGATGAGCAAATTTCATGTTGCACACTTTCCATTTTTGGCTAAGAGGACAAACAAAGACAAGCACACAAATCATGTGCAAGGACAGGGGAACACCATTTTGAGATCTGACGTAGGCAGCAATACTGGCTACCAATAACAGTGTTGGGTATATCTAATTGTTAGCTAGCCTTTGTATATATTTATCAAAAAAAATATACAATCTTGGATGTATTCTGTAGCAGGCCAGCCACATAGTTAATTCCATAAACCTGTGTTCAGTTGTCCGTTGGCAAACTAAAAACGATCTAGCAGCACACACCCAGGACACCAAGACGCTTAAAACACTTAATACGCCACGACTTCATGGGGGGAATAAATGTGAACAGCAGCATTCAACATGATGGCCTGTTGCTTTGATGTCATTACAGTGGACTCTGATTCATGTGCGTAAAAGAAAGTTACCAAATGTGACCATTCAGCTAACACTTCAGCTAACACCATACCCAAATGATTCTGCTGCTGCCCCTCGCACCCCCCACCCCACCACCCCCCCAAAACTCTAGGGAAAGAGGTGGTCTCCTTCCAGGGATCCAGCGAGATCCCTTTACACCTTCACAGACAGCCCGCCGTTACTCATCCTTTCACCGGGCCGCGGGATGCGTTCCCTCTGACACCCTCCCCCCCGCCCCCTCCCCCCTGCCCCTCCCTGGGCGCGCAGTTAGGCAGCCGCAGGGTGGCGGGGGGGGCATGGGTCAGGGTGGGCCTCGTTTAAAAACGGGGAGGGCAGGCGTTCGGCGCCGACCTGTCACACAGCCCCGAACCCGAATCCTAGCTCCGCGCTAAAGCCGGCGCACTCTCGCTCACGGCGCAGAGCCTCTTCATTACACATTATTCACAGTAATAAGCCGGCGGGGGAACCTGGTGTAATGAGAGCATCTGAATAAAATGATCTCATTATTTTTACACGGAAAGGGGCGGCGGCGCCGTGGGCTCCACGCTGAGTGTGTGGCGCGCTTTGTTCAGGTTCCAAGAAAGGGCTGAGCCGAGGAGGAGAAACACTACAAGAACCATAATTCATATTTTCATCTGCTGATGTGCAGAAACGCACGCGCCTGCACGAGCACACACGCGCACGCACCTACCAAAATATCAACTGACATTTTGTGAACGCAATCTAGTCGATTCGTAGTCATGGACGCCTCGCTTTGCGTTTTCACTGCAAAGGTGTTTAGCCAACGATCAAAACGTTCCACTTATTTCACTTCTCTTATGACTGTGGGAGCCTTTCTCGGTGTGAAGAGCCTTGGCTGCAGTAGTCACTAATGCAGTTCACCCGCTGGCCCAGATTCATTTAAAGTCAAAGATAGACATGAGGAACTTGTCGTCAGGCCACAGGTTAGCATACGAGACAAAGCCGCAGACGCATTAACACAGCTATACAGGGGTATGCAAAAGCTTGGGCATCCCTGGTCAAATTCCATCTTTTATTGAATCTTTAAGTGAAAAGATGTTAAAACACAATGGCTACAGTGTACAAACTTTAAAAGGCTATATTTCTGCAAATTCTAAAGGCACAAGCACTATTTATTTTCTGATTTTAACAGCTTGAGAAATAAATTGGTATAAAACAGTAAATGTGGAATGTGCAATGGTTCAGCCACCCTTCCAGCTGACCCATTAACAGGTTTCTTCAGATCTCAAAACTTGGTTTGGTCTGAAATTAAAGCCAGATAAACACAATTCCACAGCTTAATAAAGGCTCTGACTGACCGTTCTAACCTCCCAGGATGTTGTGCCAACTCAACAAACATGGAGTCTTTCAAGCAGCTGACCGTGGACTTGGCTCTTACAAAAGGAGGGGAAGGCTATATGGAGATTGCTAAATGCTTCCACCTGGGAATTTGCACAGTCAGAAACGTAATTAAGAAATGGAAGTTAAAGGGAACTGTTGAAGTCAAGAAAAATGATTTGTCAGAAAGAACCCTTTCCTGTGATTTCATCCCGAAAGTAGACATCTGAAGTAGGCAACAACACATAGAGAAGACAGACTTTTTGGAACAAAGTGTTGTGGACTGATGGAACAAAAATGTAACTCTCTGGCCACTACCACCAAAGACAGCCCACATTTGGGGAAAAACGGGAAGAATTTGAAGAGGAGAACACCTTGCCAACCATTAAGCACGTGGGTGGATCTATTCTGTTTTGGGGCTGTGTGGCAGCCAGCGGCACAGAAGATATCATGCTGGTGGAAGGAAGAAAGAGTTCAGCGAAATATCAACAAATCCCAAACGCTAATATCCCAGAGCCAGGGAAGAAATTGAAACTGAGAATTTCAACATCATCCACAAACTGCTTAAAGGAACGAAAGGTTAAGGTGTGGGAATGGCCTTTACGGACCCCAGACTTTTGAAAGTCTTGCACTTAAGAAGACCCAAGAATATTTACGAACTTGAAAGGGATCTGCAAGCAACAGTGGGACAAAAAGAAAATCCTAAAGCAAGAACTGTTGGCTCGCAACATGAAACACTTAGTAGCTGCAATTTCTGTACTTACTAGCTACTGACTGACAGGGCGCCTGAACCCATGCCTGTGCTACATTTTTAGTTTTATTCCCCCCCCCCCCCCCCCCCACCCCCACCAATCAACGTGCCAAAACACTGTTATGACGAAACTTTTGACAAAAGCGCAAGACACAGAGGAAAAGACCGACAGCATGAGAAAGTTCTAATTCAATTTTGATAACTGCAGGTACTGCAAGCAGGAAAAATTGCATTTCCTGCTTAGGGCTAAAGTGCTTAATGATGTGTGGGGAAGGTCAGGATTTTAAAACCCTATGCAGATTAGGACGGAGCGCAGAACCGGCTGGGAGACAGATGAACAGACGTGACCCGGCGAATAAAACAGACATAAAATACGACCTCGAGCCACCTGCTGTAACTGCAGTCTGACCAGTATGTTTTGAGCCACACACTTTTCACTTGTGTGAACACACACACACACGACTCGCTAAACTTCTGAAGCCGAAGCTCTGGACAGCACCCGATGGGGAGAACACGGTTCTGCGGAGGAATCCGACCAAACGGAAAACACTCTCCTTTAACGGTCTTTCGCCTTTTCAGTGAGGGAGAGGCGTTTGAGCGGACCGTTTCCTCAAAGCAAAACAGCAGCCACCAGTCTCATATGAGTCCATTTTACAATCGTATGTTCGTTTCCATATAGCCTATGCGATTAACAATTTAGGCCCATGTAAATTTCTTTGATATAGGAACATGTATATATAACAATGTTTAAATTAAATTCATTTAATGATTTATGGGTGTGTGATCTTCATCAGTAATAGAGCAAGATCACATGAAGACAGTGTATGAATAGATATGTTCAAATATCAGATCAACAGACACAGATCACAGTCATGCTTCGCGGGCACGTTGGGCTCCTCGATGAAAATACCCACGAGCCTCTTAGTGCGCCGCTATTCCACAGCGCGACTGTAGCCAGAAAGGCCAGGGTTCAAGGTCCTGTTGCATCGTGGGCTCTAAAGAGACGGCAAATGAAAAGCCTCAAAAGACTAATTCAATAGCGCCAAGCACAGCACACCAAGACAATGGCTCAAATTTCACAAATCAATAGCAATTGGATTTCACATCTTAGAAGCCTGGGCCTGCGACCTCTAATGCAGTAATTTAATTATCTCGCATTCAATAGAGGAGTACTGTTCAGTGGCAGCGGGAGTTCGGAACTCAAGGATTACTACGCACAAAAAAAAGAAGAGAAAACTGAATCTTTGTGCGTAATTCTCCAAAGAATCGTTAAAATGAAATATCAAAATGAAGGGGCAAGCAGTGTGCTGTCCTCTTCCCGTTAAGGATGGCCAACCCAAAGCAGCCCCTTGGCCGCCTCCGTAATTAAGAGGCATGCGAGACGAGCTCCCAAAACCCTCGTCGGCCCGTGCCAGGTCGAGCGGACGATGGGACGGAACGGGCGGAGTTTAGGGGGGGGGAGGTCCCAGCACCCGTTTCCCCAGCGCCTCCCCCTCCGGTTTGGGGGGGGGGGGGGGGTCGTACGAGGTCTCCCCAGCCCTGGTCTGAGGAGACCGCAGCGCGGCGTGCTCGGGTTCCTTTCGGGGCTCAGACGGTCAGGGCCAGAGCCGCTCAGCCTCGCCGGCTGACGGAGGGAAGGTCGGGCGTGGCCTCGTTCGCCGCTCTCCGCTCGATGGAACCGATCTTCGCCGGAGGCAGAGCAATTTCTCCCCGCTAATGAATCCATATTTTATTTAAAAGCGCCGGAACCGCGAGGAGACTCGCTGATGCGAAGAGATCCCAAAGAAACACGACAGCGGCTCGGGCAGGAGCGGCGTCTCTCACACGGAAGACCCCGTCGAGGGCGCAGGTCTGCCGAACAAACACAGACCTTCCAAGCACTCGCCAATGCATTCCCAACGCGTTCTCAGAAGAGACAGACCGCACTATTCCTCACCATGGGTGCTAATCTTACTGAGGGGGAGGGGGGGGGGGAACTGCACTAATATTCCTGTTTTAGCTCGCGGGGCTTATTTCTGCATCAATGACTTTTCAGTGGAGCACAACTCTCTTCCCCTCGGATGAAAGAGACAGATGCTAATGCGCTGTTTAAATACATAACAGCCTGAACACGGTGGAACGGAAACGCTGGCATCTGAGCAAACAGCCAGAAGAGCGTAATCTAGCGAGGGGCATTTGAGGATCGTCCGGGAGACGATCTCAGCTCTGCGGCTCCCGCGCGGACGGGACTGGCTCCGCGCGCGAGAGAGACGGGCAGACAAAGGAGCGGAGCGTGGCTGCACCGCGCACAAAGAGCGCAGAGCTCCCCTTCTGCCACGCCGCGTGTGAGCGCGTGTCACGTGACCCGCGCATTCCCCGCAACCGATGCACCTTCGCCTCGCCCTCCCGCCCCTCCCCACCACCCCCACCACCCCCACCCCCTTTTGTTTCCCAAGCTGCCACCCTCCTCATCCTCACACACGCCCAGCGGGGCTAGTGCAGGGAGAAGCGCTTTGCCTGAGAGTTAGCATTCAGGAGGTGGGGGTGGGGAAGGAGTAAATTGTGGGGGAAGGGGGAAGGCTGGGTCATGTGATTGATCCCCTCATCAATGCGTTGCCCTCAACACTTCGCTCATCGCCTCCCTGCGCGGGCGAATTAATTACTTCCGTCTCCTGGCAACCACAATCCCTGCCTGCCTGCTGGCTCCCCGTTCAGCATTACCTTGAAATCACGTGAGGAAGAAGGCACGCGTGTGTACGCGCACACACATGGGTACACACACACACACACACACAAATGCATGCATGAGCACACACACATGCACACACACACATACACGCTTGTGCGTGTGCACACACACGCAGGTGCACGCGCACACACACACACGCACACGCACGCACACACACACACACACAGATGGTGTTCAGCTTCGCCTCTTCACCAGGACACCAGGAATCATTTCCATAGGTCACAGCCAGTCCCACCTAGTCCCCCCCACCCCCCAGGCAATTAATGCAGGTCTTTTGTGCTTACCACATGTGGGCCACGGAGCAGGAAAAGATCCTTTCTGGCAGATGTCACCAGTCGTGACCCCCAACCCCCTCTCTCCCCGCCCGATGTCCAGATATGGCCTCTTTATCACGCTGGAGCTTTCAGCAAATTAACATCTGCGGGCTTAAGACTTTTTCAAAGGACGCACTGGCAGGAATATATATGGGGCATTTTTACTGCCTCGGGTTTTATGATTGAATTTTACTATTTATTTTAAACAAGGAAGAAATTGGGCCGTTTTCCATCGACCAAACTCCAAGCGCTCACCACAGGCTCTGTGGATTTTTGTCAAATTAAATGCTGGGACTGGTGCCAAAATATTATGTTGTGTTTGCGGCAAAAGAAAAAAAAATAAATAAAACAGACAAAATAAATATGGTTTTAAGTAAGCAACGGAAAGGGCGAGATGAGATCTTTTTACGTGGCTACATTTCCGAATGCGCTCTCAAAGGTTCATCAGTCATTGTTCGTCGGCGTGGTTTCAGAACCCCGCGAAGCCCCCCCCCCAGACCTTCTCCTTCGGAGTCCTGACCCGACCTCCTAGTCAAACCTGCTCCTCACGTGATTAGCGTTTGGCAGAGGGGGGGGGGGGGGGCCAAGGGACGACGAAATCGGAAAACTGCGACAAGCCGAAAGGAGGCTCCTGTGACAATTCACACCAGAGCACGATGCAGCCACTGCACGGATGTCTCGCGTTTCACAGCAATCTTCCCACAGGTAGCAGCTACTCAGATCAGCACTCAAGGAGAAATTTCCTAGAGAGAACGTACTGTCAAAACAAGAGTGGGAAGCAAAATTAGGCCTGCTTTCCTTTTCTGCTGGGTGGAACTATGTAAACATCCTTCCCATTGATGTGTTACTCAGCAGAGAATCCTGCTAACACCACAACGGGAGTCCCTCAGACAATAAGAATTGGGAAAGGAATTCTATAGAAGTAAACTGGTGAATGTTCACTTCACCCAAGACCACGAAGGCATTAAATTGGGGAAACTGATGTGGTGACATCAACCAGACCCCCGACTTTATAAATTCAGTAGCACAACTTATACATGTAGGCCTCAGCATAGCCAGTGCAAACAGCTTTTAAAACAGCTAAGTCCTATCCCATCTGCTTCTACCGAAATGCTACAATGAACTACAGGCTGACAAAATTGATTCCAGAATTAATTTTTCCATGATAAGAACTTGCGATACAAATGCAAACAAAGCAGCAAAATGAAAACAAATTAAATGACATCCATAAACAAATAACACAGCTGTTACTTCTAGAGTGGAAACTAGACTGACACTTACAATCTAGCAATTAGAATCTCACATAGCAAATAAGTGCTAGTTCTACAGTGTCTTCCTCAACCCCTACCCTGGCAGAAGTGTGTGTATTACTCATCATATATGTCAGAACACATTGCCATTTCCTTTTCATCAATACACATAGCAGAATTATGTCCTTCCCTGTTCAGCTAGGGAATGGCAGGGTAACCTTCACAATTTTCCTTTCATCTCCCGCCCCACTCCTCCCTCCCCCCCTTCTCCATATCAGCAACTGTCATTGCTAGCACTAGCCAAATAACTTTCTGTTGAGTGTGTGTTAATCCAATATCACTGACAGGAGCCAACTGGGTAATTTCAGAAAAGGTTGCCAACCTAACGCTACCTTTGAACTGCTCATGTAAGATCAAGGTTCCAATACATTTTGTTAAGCCATCTAGATTGCCACGTATAGCTAATAACACAAGCCGGCTGGTGACTTGAAAATACCCAACGCTACCAATGAATTCCAGCGTCATAGCCTGGTTTAAAACATTTAGAAGGGACGGTACACTTTAATTCAGGGCCAAGAAGTAGGCTATAAACAACGTTTCCTCAACAGAAGCAGCAAAACAGGAAGTGTGCGTCACTTCCGAAGAACCAGCTCACAAAACACTCACCTACAAACTAGCCTACATATTTCTGACAAGCAGAAAAACACATTCGTCGATTAAAAAATGTACAACAAAAAAAAAAACAAATCAGTGCAGTCAATGAAAACAGCACATTGGACTGCTTGCTCAGCACTATCTACACAACATTGTGGTTTACCAAGCCAGCTAACTATCCAGTAAAACGTTTCAATTCAAAAGTAGAGCCAATTTATCATTGCATATCCTCTACATGCTACTCTCTTGCACCCTCAGCCTCCCATGACTGTGTAACTTAAAAGCAGTGTAAGTTTATCCATCATAATAAATTAATCGATTTACACCGTATATGCTGAGAATGATCGTAGATGAACTGTGTGGAAAATGAACTGGGCCATAGCTCATCTCAGTCCTTAGAAATAAGCAAATTGACTCCATCGCACATGAGCCCAACATGCACCATGCAGCCAATTCGACGGCGCTGCAATGACTTGCAGATGAAAGTATTATTTTTAGGGACACAACAATTGTGAAAAATGACTTGCATGAAACAGAGCAGGGATATTACAGTTAGAGACTAAACTAACTTCATTAAAAGAGCTTCTGAACCATGTTGGCCGGCTGTAATATTTCAAACACGGGACTAAAGAAAATTAAGGTAAACACGAAGCCTTTCGTAAGTTTGAAAAAGCTACAAGCACAAAATAGAGTATGAAGTCATAAATACTTCAGATTCTCCAACAAAAAAAGCCAAAACAAAAGTTACTGTATAGCCTAGTTAAACTTTATGTATCAAACATACCTTGCAGAAAATATGAAGAGTCATCTTGGAGACAAGGCCAATACTGCATTGAAATGTTGATAAGTAATTCCAACATGACCTCTGGTTATTACGCAGTACAGCTCTATTGACTGGCCTTTTCCCTTGTGTTACTCTTTGAAGAGTCAACATGTCAGCATTGGTGTTCATGGTTTGCTTTCAGAATTGGTATGATTTACTTTCTGCATGGACACAGAGGAGCTATATGAGTACTTAAAGATGTGCTGCACCTGATACACATTTGCATGAAATCATTTCATGAATTAAATGGTTGCAGTTTAAAAATACTGTGAATATTTCATTTTGTAAGAGCGTGAATAAAGCTAACCATGCTTATGATAATGCAGATTTCCCATGTTAGCAACTGATTAGAGTTCATCTCATTTTGACGGTTAGAATAACAGTTTTATACAACAAAATGGTCTTACTCTAACACATTTTGTCCCCATATCAGTTGCTTACATCATGTCCAAGCAAAAACTGGGATTGTAAATACAAACAAGAACCGACTTAAATTGAATGTCATTGCAAATAACACATTATCCGAATTCAAATATCATCATTTCATTAGAGAAACACTGAAACCAAAGATGAAAAGCCCTACCAGTTTAACAAATTCTTGCAAACAGTTATTTGCGTTTTACAACATAATAAATTTCAAATAAAATTAATTTATTGTCTTTCACTTTATTTTGATAAATTCGCATGTTAAACGTTAGTAATATCTTAAAAGGATCCAATAAATCGCCATTACAAAATGGTATAGAGATTTAGTCTTCATTTCCCATCGTTTGACTGTGCTTACTATTAGATTTTATTTAACAAAAGGTAAGCTACCTACCACTGACGTGGGCTACATCAGTGTGAGGCAAATTTATCATTTCATATGTGCACAGTACACAGTCTTTATTACAGAGAAATCTACACAAAAAAAAATTGTGTTGACAGGAGTGGTTCAAGGTAACGCGGCAATCCGAGGCGGGTAAACCAAGGTAAGGCTCTGAAGAATTGCCATTTTTTCCGATTTTTAATCATTCAGAATGACATCCCATGGTTGCACAAATGTGACAAAGTGAGCTTGTGTGGGTCTCGGGATAAAAACGAACATACAAAGACCTACATCGCGTGTTTGCATTTTTACAATCTCACCAAATTTGAATGTTCCATCATCGTTTCTCAAAATTCCCATGGGAGACACTGCAACGCATTACTGATGAAAAATAGAAGCACCGCTCCACATATATTGGGGTGTGTAACTGCATTTCCTAGCGCTGGCTATAAAATGTGCTAAAATGTCAAACATAGTAGACATCAGCTAAGCAGGAGTTCAGCAAATGCAGAAAAACGTGCACACGCCCAGCACCTTCAATTTGAGTCAGGTTTCTTTTATCCAACAGCACTAGCTTCTCAGCATCGGTGGTATTGATTTCAGTACATTCTAATGCAAATCATTTCGCTTGGTTTCAGCTCCATGTCGCCTGGATATGCGAATCCCGTTCCCAACTCAAAAGCGTTCATTCCAAGGGAAATATTTACCCCATTCTCAACGCAAGCATATTAATTCACTTTTTGTCAGGTGAGAGCGCAACCACTGTTCTACATGAATCTATCACTAGTAAATTTTAACTACATGATTTGCCCATAAACCGATCTCAAATTCTGTTAATATGACTTTAATGTATCTATAGGTATAACATCTGCATCCAAGTCCAACGTTACATTTGGAGTAAAACCATCAGTTCATTCATGCATTTGCTTACAAATAGCTAGCAAACTCAACAATAAGCTATACATTAACGTCAGTGCTCGCCAACAGATTACATTCTACATGGTTATCGATACAATTTAACAGGGAATAGCTATATTTAATGTCATATTCCGAGACAATAGATGGAAATGTTGGCACTACCTACGATACAAATTAATGTATCTAACAAGGTAGCCAACATTAGTGCATCTTCTAAGCGCCACTATTCGCTATCGTAACCAGCGCTAACGTTACCTTGTCAATCAAGTGATGCGCATATCAGCGCTCTTTGTTGGGGTTTGTCACTCAAGCTAATTATCTAATATATTTTTAACTTAAAAGACCGTAGCTAGCTCGTACACTTGGAAAAACGGATGTGGTTAATTAACTGGTGAGCAGGTTAACGGTAACATTACTGCTATAATATCGTCCGCAGTAAGTACTTTAAACGATGTTGAGAATGGAAGCAGCCAACTTATCTACATAGTTAGCACTAGCTAGCTAATTTAACTAACGTATACTTGAGATACTCAAACCAATGAAGTTAGTCAGCCATCTAGCAAATGACGCTCGGAACCTTTGCGTTTGTTTATGATGAAATGGCTAGCTGGCAACCTAAAATTACCTTCCATCGTGTTAAAGTCTATCGCATCAAGCCACAAGTAACGTTAAGCGACCCGACTCATACAAAGACCAGAAACGTAGCTATCTTAGCTACGGGTCGTTAAACGTGGGAAAGCTTGCAACATCACATACGAAGTTATTCACACAACGTTAGATAGTTCCACGGACTTGGTCCAGTGTGTAACGTTTTAACTTGCTTACTACAGTGGAGAGCAGCCAGCTACGAAAATAAGTAACCACCTAGCAAGTTACTTGCCTGATAACCTTTTTGCATATATACCATAATCAAGATTCTACAAAATGTTCATTCTAGAATTTAAAAAACGTAAACGAACAGAACAATTACAATATGGAATATTATTTCTTTTGGCCACTAGCGTTAGTGAAATTGCCTCGTGTAATAACACGCAGGCTATGGCTAATTCGCCACATATAGTTCCCAATCAGTGTCCACCGTGTCTGGAGACCTTTGGCTATCTTGAAGCCAATAAACTATACATCTCAAAACTGGATGACAACTTAATTTCTGCTCAGCGGAGTGTATCAATCAAGCAAAACTTGTACACAGTAGGAAGCAAGTGACTTGTCCTTTATGAAACCAGCTTTCATCTCTGACTTTTCCGAAGCACCGTCAGAAGTAAATGACTTTTAGGTCTTTCTGTCGCCCTTTCCTCTTCTTCGCATGGACATTCCCTTAGGTAGCTGGCTAGCTAACAATAAACATTCCAGATAGCGCGGCTCTGTCTGACCTGCGCCATCTTTGAAAAGAGTATTTGAGCAGACGCTTTCTTGAAACAAAGAGCAGCAACGGACGATCCGAAATCGAACTCAACAGCAGTGAGCAAAAATGCAATTTTCAAGTCAGTCATCTCGCTTACCGTGAGTTTCCTGCATCCCAGTCCCAACTAGCAGGACCATTAGTGCTAGACAACAGGGTACTGCATCCATTCTGATTCACACTTACTCCAGACTAGCTAACGGTCTCACAACTTATCTAGTCTTTGCTTGAGGAAAAAAAGCGTCTGATTGGCTGGCACCGCCACCACACCCCGCCCAGACTGAACGTCCCCACTCTTGACCGCGGCCGTGGTAAACATTAGTGTACTGGGGTGCGGTAACAGAGATCGGCGTACTATGACTATTGGCAGCTAAAAGTTGAAGTTACGTAGGCTAGTACACCAATTACTTCAAATGTATTATGTTAAAAATTGTGAATTTTATGCAAAGTTATTAACTGCTAAAGTATTCATAGAACGATAGGCTATTACGTTAATTTTATATATTTTATAAAAAAAATTTAAAATCCTTTAGTAGCCTACTAGTATAGCTAACGGTCTTCCCACCGAATGTGAACGGTGGAACACGCGGGATGGAATTTGAGAGCGGAACGCGTAGCGTAGCGCTCACATACGATCTTCTGAAGTTAATGAGCATTTGCTTTTATTGCTGTATATTTATAACGCTGTTCCCAATCATTTGCGTTTTACATTCTTGTTTGTATGAATTTGAAACACTGCTGATGTCTATAATGTTTTACAACGGTTAGCCGCCGAAGTCTACAGTTTGCATGGGAATTTGAGAAAGATCAGGTATCAATGTGTTCTTTCTCAAGATACTGCAGGCTAATAGCCTACTAGTCAAATATAAACAAAAACCCAAGCCCCTCCAGTGTTGAACATCTGAGCAAAACAGCTTTGTTCTCAGCCAGGTAGTTTAAAACCATATGAGCTCACATCAAGTGTGGGGTTTGATGCTGCTGGATAGACCGTTGGCCTCGTGACCCCATTGGGATTCACTTTCGTTTCAGTGATGGCCATTGTCAAATCCAGACGGCTAGTAGAATACACTGTTTTTATATTACGTAATTTTAATTCAGTATTAAAGAAAACGTTTCTCACTCGAGGCAATTGAATTACAGCACCCTGGCATCTGACAAATTGAAATGAAAATAAAACTGAATCTAAATCTTGATCGCTGTATGGTTGCAGTGTGTGTAGGCTAGTTTTCCATTTTATTTATTTTAGGCGACTTGTTAGGTACCGTGACAATTGTATATCGATAGTGCTTACGATATTGTGAGAGAACATGTTGAAACGCACGTTTATTTTCATGTCAAAGACAATGGTGCATGCACAAGCTTGCGTGTGTGTCTGTTTTTGTTCCTCCAGCGGTCGGTGCGGCTTCATCCGAGGCAGAAAGCGTTTGACCCACTCCCTTCCCCCATGCAGCCTGCAGACGGTGGCAGAGATTGATGACCATCCATTGTTTGATCTCCGTCCCCGAAATCAACGCTAGTTTTGTGCGCACTGCAGTAAAAAAAGAACCCAACGAGAGAATGAATGTGGAATGCTGCTCTTTCGATTTTGCAACATCCTCTGTTTGAGGTGTGATCGATAATCCACGCTAGTTGAGGTGTGCCAACAGAGGCCATGGATGGCTGGTGCATCATATCCCATCCTATTGGTTGGTGTAACTTCAATATACGCACCGTAATTTGGGAAGCCATCTGAAACTGTCTGTCTTGTCAGTCTCTGAGAGGCAGTAATGGGCTCAAGAGAATTAGACAGTTTGCCTGTTAGAGACCTAAAATGACATGGACCACAGGCCACCAAGCAGTCTAGTACTTCCAGAGATCAGCTACTCAATTGACTGAGAGGATGATCATTTTATTGTATTAAAAATGCTCACAAATGACTTGCAAAGTGCATAAAATCTCCTAAAGGTGATCCTAACCTAGCACTGTAGTCTAGATTAAATAAAATAAGGCAAAGTGCAACAGGGCATTCTTTTTCAATCCCTGATATCAAATAATTATTTGACAAATGATCATTTCAAATTTTGTATTTGTAAGTGGGAAATGTGGAAGTTTTCAGCAGAATTCACGGACACAGTGGAAATGGCACATTATGCTCTGCAATTAAGGGTCTAAAAACACTACAGTCCAGATCAATTTTGCCTGTGTCAGTCATTTAAATAATGTATGTTGACATAGAAAAAGAGGCAATTTCTCTATGCCTGCATAGTCAAAATTGTAATAGTGGTTAAATATGTAGGGCAAATATGAATGTGTTATCTTATGGGAATAAAATACACTTTAGTGTAATTTGTCAGTAATTCAATCAAGCCAAATACCAGAGAGATATCAGCTCTTGAGCCCTAATTGGTCAGATACACGCAGTGGAGGTTGCATTTTAAATGATTCCACTGGTACTATGGAGCGTTATTCATTTAAAGAAGGGGTGTGCTACTCTGGTCCCTAAGGACTGCAGTCCAGCTGGTTATGTAGGTCTCTTTGTACCATTACAGCCCCCTCCCCCACCCCAGATGTATGGTGAGCCTGCCCTTAACCAATTACACAGTTAAACAGCTAATTAGCTAATGCTGTTCAGACAGAATGAAAAACCAGATACTGGACCTCTATAGTACAAGAGGTGCATCTCTGATTCAGAAGGGAGATATGTCACCCACAACCAGATAGATGCTGTTGTCGTTGAGGAAAATCCACGTAGCCACTTTGCTTGTCCTTTGTACAAGAACTGTCCCTTACTTCCTCAACAAACCCTTTGACAGGTGCTAAAATAAGCTTGTGTACCATATTTTTTAAATATTTCATTTTGACATTAAACTCGCATCCTAGACTATTTTTATGGGGTCTTCAATTCTGGAGCACTTTGATTTCGGTGTTGTCACATCGGCTTTACCAGACTTTATCGGTACTGTATGGAACCAGGAGCAGATGATGAACTGCACTGCTGTCTAGACCGAGTTTTAAAGTATCACGTGTTGTTTGTGGCAACCTTGAGTCATTGGGAAAATCCAGACATGGAGAAACTGGAATGGAAGCCCATTATATGGAATCAACCGAATGCAGACACATGCCCACTGCACCTTAGTATCATGGCTATTATTAAATTTATATTTATGACACCATCAGTGGTAACAAACACTCACCATTCTATCAGGGACAGTCTACTTGAGGGTCATACATTAGCCCATTTAATAATCTACAGTGAATGCTCTAGGCAGTTGTACTCAGACTGAAAAGGTTTGCTGAGTCCTTGGGTGGATGGCAGAGAGAGTGGGTTGAGAATGCTTTTAAAGTGACTTAACGGGTTAACACATACAGTACAGACAGCTTAAGGGAATATGAAAGGTTGTGTGTGCATGTGTGTGTGTCTTGGGGCACATGATGGACGATTTTTTGACAGTTTTGAACATAAAGGTTAGTGCTAGAGGACTGTGAGGGAAGGGGAGTTAAATGAGAGCACTGCGTGGGGAATATGATGTCAGGGAAGAAAGGGGTGGTGTGGGGTAACATCACAAGTTGTGCCAGCAAGCTTTGACGGGGGAGGGGCACTGTATTAATGGGTGGGACGTCTGGAAAAAAATGAGGGGCATGCGGAGGAATACGACAGGAGGTGTCAGGGGGAGTGGTATAAAATTTTTTTGCTCCAGGTGTGTAGAGCAGCCAGGTGCTAGATTTCACTCAGGCAGCTGACAGGCCTAGATATTAATCTGTGTCCACACCTCAGCTTCCTCATTTGCTAATTAGAGGGGACACAGGGTGCACAGATGGCTTTGCGCAGAACTCTGAGTCTACCTGAACAGACAGCTGGTGAGTTCCTATGAAGACCAAAGGAGAATGTTGTCGTTGTGTCCCAAAGGTGCAACCACGCTCTTCCGGAGGCTCACAATAAGAATTATTACATAACTGACATTTTTGCAGACACGCTTATCCTGAGCAATTTATACAACATGCACATTTTTACATAGTATCCATTTATACAGCTGGATATATACTGAAGCAATTTAGGTTAATTACCTTGCACAAGGGTACAACAACGGTGTCCTACCTGGGCCAAACTTTAGGTTACAAGCCCAGTTCCCTATCCACTATACTACACTGCTGAATCAAACGAGAGTCTGAAAGTGACATTTAAGTGCTTGCACAACATAATATCTAGTTCACAGATTAGAGGCACTGTTATTGCTTGTAGTTCCTTTGTACCTGCTAAATTACTTATTCATTGCATCACCCATTGTATTGCTGTTCATTCTAATTTACTCTGAGGGTGACAGTGGCATAATTTCAACATTAAGAGAGGCTTGTAAACATGGCCATTCTGGGTTACCGGCAAGGCAGTCTTGAAAGGAATAAAAACAACGTAATGGAGCACTCAAGAGGACCCAAAGTGGTCTCCACGGGAACAATGGCAGAACAGTGGAACGCTGAAATGAGGCTACTTGAGTGGGGCCATCAGAAGTCTAAAATAAAATAATACCAGTGTGAATGACATTATGCAAAGCTTTTTTTTTTTTGCTTGTTTAGCTCAACAGACTGTGAAAACGGAAGGAAAGACTGGCATTGTTCCACAGTGCCAAACGTACTTCTAATGTATAATTGCTGTCTGTTTTTAAATGGTCTTTAAAAATCAGAGAACTGGAAAAGGTCAGAGGTGCCATTTGGTATTCTCAGTGCCGGGCAACAGGACTTTCACGTGTACTTTTGCTTTGAAGGATTAAGAATTCCTTTCTCTATCTGCTCTCTCAAATGGATTTCAGATTTTGTCAAACGGTGGGAGGCCTTATTCCTGAATATCCCGTATATGACTCTCATTTACCTACGGTAGAAGCAATCGCGTGCCAGAATCACGAGCCACAGGCAGCACACCGATTCATCTTTACAGTAACCGAGTCGGGCGGTCCCTTGGCCTGAATTGCGCGGCGCTCTGCGAAGAAGAGCGCTAGCCGAGTCTGCCCAGGCGTCTGTGAGCACGGCGCAGCGGACTGAGATACTCAGGTTTTTCTCATGGCCATTAATCACAGGGTGTAAGCACATGTGAACCTGGGCGTGTAAATCACAAACGGATCAAAAGGGAGCCGGCGAGGTTTAATCAGACACTGGACATTTGTCTTCGCCCCCTCCCCCCCCCCCCCCCCCCCCCCCCAGAGCGGACACTTGCACATGAGCGTCCCTGGAAGGGAAGTTCAAAAGCAGCTACACTCACTCTCCGCCCGTCCCCGAAGGCAGCTTTTAGAAAAGGCTGCATCACAGTTCAAAAGGGCTTCTGCAATTCGCATGTGCCTCACTTATTCAAATACTTGTGCCTCTGCTCCCACCTTCTGGTCAGAGGTTGTAATAGCCCACACAAAGGGGAAGGAGAAGTATGTTAGCCATGATTACCAAGTCAGAGTGATACACCCGTACTGTCAACCCAGATCCTGTGTACATACATAGTGCGAGCTGGGACTTACCTCCAGGAGAAATGTGCAATATTCGTTAAATATCAAATCAATCAGTCTGTTGCATGCAACTTGGCCAAGACATTATACAATGACATTTTTTAGCGATTGGTTATTTGCAACATTTGATTTGCATTACAGTACCATTTTCATATTTTACCTTTGATTTTCACATCCTTGGAGTAGGTGGATATAGGCCCTTATCTGGGTATTACAGGACCCATTTGTAACCTTTCAGTTCTGCCTCACAAAGCCTTCGTTTGTTCTCTCGGAAATGTGACTGACAAGCAATGTACCAGATTCGTTATTTTTTACTCTCAGCAGCTGAGTGCTTCCCTGCGCACTCGCTGTACTGTCCCCTCAGAGCTTACCGCGACTCGCGTGTGACTGAACAATCAATACGGCCGCGTAAAAGCTTTCCTGCCGCTACGCAGAAACCCGCCGGCCTTGGTCCTCCACCGTCGCAGTTTCCAAGCAGACGCTGAGACACACAACACAACAGAGCTCACTCTTTCAGATTCAGGTTTTATATTTAATAAAATACGCAATTTGAACACTGCCCAGAGTGAGACGAAATGGCGCAACAGACTCGTGTTTAGAGTTACCTTTAAGTGCCTATCTTTATATACGCTCTACACATTGGCAATATGATCACATTGACTTTTTTTAAAAACAACAAACCCCCCCCCCCATAGAACAAAGACAGTGGGATGAATAGAGAGGATAGAGCCCCCCCCCCCCCCCAGCCCCCTCCCGTGCCCCACCCCAGGACGCCTCCACAGGTGGGGGCGTGATACTACAAAGCTGCCCAGCACAGTAATACTGAATCATTGGAAATACTTCATGTGGCATAGAGAGCATAGGCACAGAGACGACACACAAGAGAGACAAGGTACAATACATTCTCGAGTAAAAACACTTCATAATTGTCATCATGCAGGAATAATAACATTTAGAATGGCACATGTGCATCCCGCCCCTTCCGAATTTCAAAATAAAACACCTCAGATTCTTATCAACATTATAAAATTATTGCATTACTTTATATATGAATTTTGTGTATATTTCAAGCAAGGCGTATTGTCATAATTACCCACACGGGGATAAAGCAATGATTGTCATTGTCATTAGCATGGCTATTGTTCTTCATTTCAGAAAAAAAATATTCATGATTATCTATACATTAGGAACAAAATGAATCCCTTATTTGTCTTTGAGCTGATAGATCATAATATTTTCGCCACCTTTTGGTGTTCCACTTTAATGTCATTGACACCCGACCTTTCTTATTTACATTAAGACGTGTACAACCTGGAGATGCGAATGAAAAATAATTGGGCCGTTGAGACTCGGACAAATATCACTGTTGGAGAGAGCATCTGTCTAATACAATATCCTTCCTCACAGAGACATTCGGCCATCTGGTCTCTACCCTGCTGTCAAAGTGCTACAATACTGCAGCTTTAAAAAAATCAAAATAAACGACACTTAACAGAACCGAGGGAAAACCTGTCAGCTCCCTTTCAACGCTAGAGCAGTTAAAAAGGTGATACGCTGATATTTCAGCAGCTCCTCCCTTTCTTTATTTGACCAGGCATCGACCCTGTTAGGCGCGATCATGATTGTCACGGCAACGGAGGGGAAAGCTTCCTGTCAGTCATGTCCAATAGCCGAACGGTTCAGTGGTCCGACGCAGGTCCCCGCGCGCTGGCGGTGAGCGACGAAATAAGAAGAGGCCGGCTACGCTCCCCCAGGGCCAAAGGCGGCCACCAGGAGGAGACAGAGGAGCAGGGAGAGGGAGAGGGAGGCCGCGGCGGGACGTCCCGTGGAGCTGAGGGTGGAGATCTTCACCTCCGAGGTGAGGAAGGCGGAGAGAGGAACGTGCGACACCAGCGTGGGGCTGCCGTAGTTGATCAGGGAGTCGATCTTCTCCGCCTCCTTGCTGCAGGCTTCGATCTGGAGGAGGAAACGGGAGCACGGGGAGGGGGAGGGGGAAGGGGGACCCGGTAACCAAGGCAACAGAGGGAGAGGTGTGTGTCAGAGAGGGCATGGTAATACTGTGCGGGATGACCTGGCATGGTCACATGGTCACCCACCAGATAACCTGAAATGGCACGCATACACAGTATCACCATCAGTGTTCTCTCTTCTCTAACAGAGTTTATATGGCTCCAAGAGGTCACCCTTTCAGGGTAAAGTTTGTCTAGCAGAGGTGATTTAACACTGAACACAGAAGTGTGTGCTGTCACAGGATGTTACGACAACAGTGGGGACACTTCAACTGTCTAAAGAAACACTTCAGCAAGTACTCATTCCCCCAAGGTTTGGAGGAGGGGTCGGGAATGTCCTCTTGGTTCTGAACGTTAGCCAGAGCTCACCCCGTGTGTGCGAGCGGATCATTTACAGGCATCGCTAGAACCCTGTCAGGACCTCAACCCAGGGCCACCTCACCCATGCTCCCCACGTACCAGCACACCACTTATGACAGCGCGTTTGCTCACCACCTCTGATTCTAATTCAGTCAGATGTGCATGTTTGACGGCGAGCGCGGTCTCGTAGGCTGGGCATGTCCGCGTGCGTCGATGACTAATTTAAAGACGTGGCGCTGGCTCCAAAGTGAAACCCTGAGCCCAGACTGCCCCCTGGATATCTATGGGAATGTCACACTAATGGGCTTTTATTAACAGACTCTATAAGCCACTACTCCAGTGAACATGAGAACAGTCAGACTGCAGTGGGAACAGTACTGCGTTTGAAGTGAAGAAGAGAAAGTGCCGCTGTTCCCACAGTGGAAAAGTGTAAATGCCCATATACCTGCAGTGGAACAGTGTAAATGCTGATATACCTGCAGTGGAGCAGTGTAAATGCTGATATATCTGCAGTGGAACAGTGTAAATGCTGATATACCTGCAGTGGAGCAGTGTAAATGCCGATATATCTGCAGTGGAGCAGTGTAAATGCCCATATACCTGCAGTGGAGCAGTGTAAATGCTGATATACCTGCAGTGGAACAGTGTAAATGCTGATATACCTGCAGTGGAGCAGTGTAAATGCTGACATACCTGCAGTGGAACAGTGTAAATGCCCATATACCTCCAGTGGAACAGTGTAAATGCCCATATACCTGCAGTGGAACAGTGTAAATGCTGATATACCTGCAGTGGAACAGTGTAAATGCTGATATACCTGCAGTGGAGCAGTGTAAATGCCCATATACCTGCAGTGGAGCAGTGTAAATGCTGATATATCTGCAGTGGAACAGTGTAAATGCCCATATACCTGCAGTGGAGCAGTGTAAATGCTGATATATCTGCAGTGGAACAGTGTAAATGCTGATATACCTGCAGTGGAGCAGTGTAAATGCTGATATATCTGCAGTGGAACAGTGTAAATGCTGATATATCTGCAGTGGAACAGTGTAAATGCTGATATACCTGCAGTGGAACAGTGTAAATGCTGATATACCTGCAGTGGAACAGTGTAAATGCTGATATACCTGCAGTGGAGCAGTGTAAATGCTGATATACCTGCAGTGGAACAGTGTAAATGCTGATATACCTGCAGTGGAACAGTGTAAATGCTGATATACCTGCAGTGGAACAGTGTAAATGCTGATATACCTGCAGTGGAACAGTGTAAATGCTGATATACCTGCAGTGGAACAGTGTAAATGCTGATATACCTGCAGTGGAACAGTGTAAATGCTGATATATCTGCAGTGGAGCAGTGTAAATGCTGATATATCTGCAGTGGATCAGTGTAAATGCTGATATATCTGCAGTGGATCAGTGTACATGCTGATAAATGCTGTACAGTACCTGTAGGGGTGTGGGCTGCTGGTCCACAGGCACAATGAGAACAACTATCTCTGAGTCGATGCTCAGGTAGCCAAAGATGTCACACTGGGGCACGGAGATGTGCAGGCGTAGGATCCGCAGGATGTCATGAACCGTCACCGGCTGATTCTGGTTCAGCTGCAGAATGCACAAGGTCAACTCCCATAAGAACAGCACCGCACGTCCGTTCTGAATCAGCCCCAACCTCAGACCAACATCAGCACTCTAAACACACTCTGCATCAGCTCCTTCTTTAACAGCGACTTCCTGGACTTAGTACACATATTGCCGAGACTTCGAGTGGTGAGTTTGTGTTTACTGCTGGATTGGTACAGGGATTAGTGTAAGAATTATTGTACTGTTTCTGGCTTTATTGTTAATCCTCTTTAGATGTGATGCTATCAGCAGAAAGCCATGATTGAATACACACCCTAGGCCAGTATTTTGCCCATTTAGTTTAGTCTTATGCACACCGCTAGTCAATTACTCCTGGCAGGAATGCATTCACCTTGCCACAGAATCTGTCTCTGTACATCAATGAGACAGTTAACTGAATACCCTCTTGTGGCCATTTGGTATAATTGCAACTAATTAAAAAAGACTAAAGACCGACTGCTTTCACTGAACATAAAATATGACTCATTTCTGTGGAGAAGCAACCAAAATAAACATAAGGCTGCTAATTTATCATGTCATTCCCAAGACTAAGGACATAAAAATGAAAGAACTGTGGGGCACAGAAGAGCATCAAACCTCTCAATAACAGAGGCTAAGTGAATACAATAGTGTAAAAACTGCAATTGATTCTAACCTCGCCGTGTCAGAACAATATATTTCCAAACCAAAAACCCACTCCTGCCCCACCCCCACCCCCCAAAAAAAATATATTTAACAAAAAGAAACCCACTACTATACCCACCCACAGCAACGTAAACAGAGAGAGAGAGAGAGAGAGAGAGAGAGAGAGAGAGACATTTACCCTGGCAAATACTTTCATCTGTTCTTTGTTCCAGAGTATCTGCAGCATTCCCGCACACAGTGGACAGCAGGCACCTACAGGCACAGAACACTGTCAGTGTCGACACAATCACCCATTTGTCATGCAAACCCTTTCAAATTTAACCTACACATCCATCAGTGGCAGTTAACACATTATTTCCGTGGAGCAATATCATACATTCAATTCAGCAGTGTTTTGGAACACATTTCCAATGCATGCACCTGTGAACAGGGCTTCAGGCAGTGCAGAACGATCACATCAGGCCAAAGTGTTCAGGTACTTTACTGCACTGCAGGGTAAAATGGCTCTGCTGCACTGAAATGACCCTGCGTAAACAGGCTGGTTTATAGCTCCACCTGGTGGCTGTGAGCTGTCATCGGCAATCATATTGCACTTGCATCTGTTCACCTGCAGCTTGTGTTGGAATTTAATTTAAAGTGATTATAAATGGCTTGTCACTAGAATGCATTGCTGAACTTTAGAAAGAAATATCAGTTCAAACATGCTCTAGACTGTGCGATAGCCAGCCTCTGCAGATAGGAAAGGCACCAAACAGTGGCAAGTTAAAAAAGTCCACACAAAACATTTTTCTTATTAGCTTTTAGTAGATTTGGGTTACTTTTATGCATCTTTTTGTTTAAATCGGCTTGTATTTCTGATCCTTTTAGGCATATTTCAACTTTTTCTTTACTAGTATCATCCTAGTGTCTCATCTACAGTTTCAATTTGGGCTAAAAATAACTTGAATGAAAGGTGCTATATAAATATATTCTTGCATCATTACTAGTACACACCAGTTATCTGCTCTCTTGCAGTGAGTATTATGCAGTATACTGATGGGATGTCCAATGTCCACATTTAAAAGTCAGTGTGTGGGTGTTAATAGGCTCAGCAGATCGTCCTGTCCTCCCTGTCTGTGTGGAATGGCAGGGTTATGAGAGGGCAGGAGGGGGTCTGACGAGCGGTGGGGGGAGAGTCAGGCTGAATGAACCCCATAAGGAGAAGGGCTACTAAGGGCTACTAATCCATCACCGCATAGCCGGTATGAACATATCAATAGACTTTCCTCTCCGTAGCTAAAATAAAACTCCGTAATTCAAGTAAGAAAGTCTCAGAGTCGCATACTCAGCCCCTCCCGTTTTGCGGAGGGTGATCGGGGTGGGCGGAGTTCTGAGCGGCAGCCCCACCCACCTGGCGGAGTGACGGGGCTGCAGCCCTTTACGGAGAGGGGAGGGCAGTGAACGGCGTTGCAGCCAGAGTCGGAGGCGTACTCAGACACCGCCCCGACCGCGTGACAGCGCCCGGCGTAGTCCACGGCAACCCGGTCCGAGTAGGCCTCGCACACCGTGTCGTACGTCTCCCCGTTGTGACCACACACGGGCTTGGGTCTCCTGCAGGCATCCTGCCACACACGCACACACACGCACGCGCGCACACACGCACACAAACACACACACGTATCAAGAGAAAGAAATAGTACAGAGGTGTAACGAGCTCATCAGCAAGGCAAACTCCTGACCCGCGCGGTTCACCCCTTAAACTACCACTCGTGCTCTCTGTCTGAAGAGTTCCCCAAACGAAGGCGATCGCTTGCTTCAGCACGCCTGGCTTGGCTTGATTGCGAGGCCCTTCACCCGTTAACCTGACGCCCTCTTAAGAGCGCTTCTTTTTTTTTTAAACGGGCGATCGCCAGTAAGTGGCCCGCCGAAAACCTGGCCACTTCCTATTAGCGCCTCTCGAAAAGGAGTGGAGAGGAGCTCCGTCAGAGGAGCTGAACCGCGAGGAAACAGCATCCCAGGGCTCTTAAACGCTAACAGCCGCTCCAAACGCACGCACTCCAAAAGGGAGAGGGAACACTTCAGTGGGCCCAAAAGAAAATCAATTACCAAATCCAGCTTAATGAGACTTAGACTGCAGTCCTCTGGAATTTGTGTACAGTACATTCATAATATACACACAGGGAGAGGGAGGGCGGTTTGTGTGTGTGTGTGTGTGTGGAGTGGGGGGGGGGGTGGTACATACGCACTTGCTTCATTAGGAAATGCATGAACCCCTCCAAGCACCACCCAAATCCCCAGAAGAAGAGGCCATTTCAGACAGCTACAGTTCAGCATTTATGACCACCATCTCTATTGCCACACACAGTAGGATGTGTGTGTGTGTGTGTGTGTGTGTGTGCACAATCAAGGTGTGTGAGAGGGAATACACAGGGAACACATACAGGGCTGGAGAACTGTCTGTTTGTCCATTTATCAGAGCACGGACAGAGCGAGAGCTATCACCATGGAGACAGGAGGAGGAAAAGAGTAAAGAGAGGAGTGAGAGCTGAGTGTGACAAATAGACAGAGAGAGAGGGAGGGGCATTTACCTTGGTAAATACGAGCAACAGAAAGAGACAGCTTACAGGAAAAAAGACGGGAAAACTGGTACAGAGCAAAGGGCTCAGAGACAGGCAGCTGCGTGCAAATCGCTGTGCCTGGATAATCTCCAGCTAAAATGCACCGAGCGTTAGCTTTGAGTGGCGCTACCACGGTGGAAGTGTTGCTTTCTTGTGAGGCTATCACAGGCCTGTCACTGTGATGTTTAAGAGTCTCTGTGAATCGCATGGAGGGGTTCATCACCACTGGACCGCACTCAAAGCCTTTTTCTACAAAGTCATACAGTCAGTGAATGCTAACTCGACATGACGTCTACTCTCCTGACATGCAGATCTATGAAGGCATGGAGGAGGATGGAGACTCGGGTACATTCATATGTACACACAAATCCGTACAGAAACACATGCACACACACACGCAACCACACACATGCACACAAGCATCCACACATGCACACTCGCACACACACATATGCACGCATGCACATACACACACGCATACACACACATGCACACAGGCGCACACAACACACACATTCACACACACAAACACACACACACCTACACACACACACACGCGCACACACACACACACTCACACACACTGCTGTTGAGCAGGATAGTCAATGTGGTATACTGTGCAGTAAAAATCCAGCTGAATAAATGGATAAAATATAAAAATGTGAGCTGTTTTCATGAGCATCTCATAAACAAATAAATCATTCATAAAAACAGCAAAAACCACCTCCTCACTCGTTAAACCGCTTATTTAGAAAAGAAAATGATATAACTGTCAGTTTTCCTTCAGAGATTCCTTACTTTATCAGGGTCTTTTTTGTGACTAGAGTAATATTTTATCTCATAACGATACCCACATCCTAAGGTTATGAAATTGCTTCCCAAAGCCTGTCAAAAGTCTGTCTTCATTTAAACTGCTGTAGAAAATGAATACACACAAGCAGAGCAAGCAGAAGCAGGTAATTCAATTTGCCGAGAAGAGATGAGGTGGAAGAAGGGGAAACTGTGTGACTGACGGTGTGGAGTAGAGATGTTGTTTCTGGCAACTTCTCCAAGGTGGAGGGGAGCGTTCTGAGTAAAATCCCAAGACTTCCTCACGTATCTTACAATAACCAATAACCACTAATACATCCATGTTATATCACTGCAGCCTTATGAGATCCAGATCCTTCCATTAGTGATTATGCACTGCCGTATAGGTGTGCTTGTGTGTGCATGTGTGTGTGTGTGTATTAGTAATCATTCTGTGCATTCTGTGTGTGTATGTATTTCAGCTGTCTGTGTCTATGTGCATGTGTGTGTGCTGGGAAACGTATGGGTTGGCTGACAGTGATGTGTGTTTCTCTACTGTTCTGACAGCTGAATGAAATATGCATAGACGCACACTCAGAGAGAACGTTTCCCCCTCCCCTCCCCTCCATTTCGACATCAACAAGTACACTCATGTGCAACAACCCGTTTGTATGAGTCCAACACTGCAAGCAGCCAATCTCTGAGTGCCCCTCTGCCACAGCTTCTACAAATGAGAGCTTTAGCAAAGGGCTGATCTGCCAAATGAAATCTTCTCAAGTCCCTTCACTGCCGCGCTTCCCGCTCTTACACACACACACACACACACACGCACACACAAGCGCACTTCATTTCAAACGTCTATATATCGGAAAGCAATTCTGCATGGCTCCTTGTCAACAGCAGTGACCTAGATTTGCACTCCCCACGGTACGCAGCACGCATCGTCACGGTGCCCCTTTGCATATAGATTAGCGTTAGCACAGATTAAGTTTTCAGCCGCACAGCTCAGCTGTAGCACATTTCCGTGCCCCAATGTGAGCTGAATGCATGACATCAAACCAACAGCGTTTCACGTCAAGCGTATATCACTGATTACTGTCGCTTTAGAGCACATGCTGACAGCAGTCCAAAAGTGGGGATGCGAGGACTGACGGGTAAATTGGGTGAGCTGGTGCAGGTCCACGTGGAGAACAGCGCCCCCTGGCGGCCCCTACCTGGCAGTGTCCCGTGTAGGACAGGGTTTTCCCTCTTTGGTAGAGCAGGCAGAGGCTGGAGTGCTCGATGTTGGCCGTGTCGCACGCCGGGTCCAGCTGGGTCTTGTCGCAGACGAGCGCCCGCCCCACGCACTCGTGCTGCATGCAGGGGAAGTCGCTGGTGTCGCTAAGACACACGCGCCGGTTTGGTATGCATCTGCAAGGACAGCGACGGCAGGCCTTAGACACGGACGGGCCCCCACTTTGCAGGCAAGGGAAGGGAATCTACACAACACCAATGAGAGAGTTCAACACACACACGCAGACACACGCACACACAATCCTCCCTCACCCCACACACACACGCAGACACACGCACACACACTCACCCACACAAACACGTACACACAGGCACGCACAACCCTCCCTCACCCCACACACACACACATGCACAGACACACACACACAAATACTCACCCACACACACACAAGCACACATGCGCAAAAGCACACACACACACACACACAAAACCCACACACACACAAACACACACACACAGGCATGCACAAACACACACACACAAACACACACACACATGCACAGACACTCACACACACAAAAACTCACCCACACACACACACACACACACACACAGGCACACATGCGCAAAAGCACACACACACACACAAACACAAACACACAAAGAAGGATGTTTGCTGTAATAACGTATTGTTGGGCTTCCTTTTCTGTGATTAAACTCCATTCCAGTGCAAAACAGTTTCAAGGTGTTTTGCTTAAAGAGGCATTATCACAGCACCTGTTAGATTCTTCGGCACCAAAACTTATAATTAATTTCTTTGTTAAGAAAACTTCAAGGACATATGGTAAAAAAGTAAAAACATGTTTATCATCAACAACTCCATTCGTTTGTTCGGAATCCTCAGTGGAAACTGAGGTCTACAGCTGTGCTGTAAAAACAAACGCCGTGCGAATCCCACCTGCATCCCAGCCCCAGTGAAATAACCCTTTCTGGAAAACGTCATGGAAACAAACTCCTAAATTACTCCCACCTTTTTATTGCCTTCGGGAAATACCCAGAAAAGTGCACACTTGCATCAGCTTTTTTAACAGCGCCCAACTGCCATGTGCAGCACACAACTGCAATTACAAAGCTTGTAAAGCAACATTTCATACAGTATATTATAGCCATGGCTGCTGCATGGTGATTTCACACCAGAATCATGCCAACAATTTCAGCGTCAGGGGGGTGTAGAGGAGCGTGGGTGGTATGAAGGAAGTCACAGAAGGACGCCTCCCCTGATAGGGTTAAAATCGATAAGCAACACGGTACCAAAACTGCAGTGTAGAAAACAACCTTGGCTAGAGTGAGAATGCTACAAACCCAGAAAAAAAATCACCAGTTAGTCTGGAGGGCATTTTAACTGTGAACTTGTGTGTGTGTGTGTGTGTGTGTGTGTTTGTGTTGGGGGGTGGGTAATTCAATCAAAGCACAAAATACTTCATCCCTAACTTTTCAATGATGAGTTCAACTCACAGGGAAAAGTTTTTGAGTTTTGCTCATCAATGATGGATCAAAGTCAGCCTGGACTCCCCTCTCTCACACCTACCCAGCTGGGGTTCCACTCCCTAGCAACCGGCCTGTCTCTCTGCCTCTGGGCCCTGGTCGAGGCTTCATAAAAACACCAATGTGGTGCTGAGCAGAGAAATACACTGTTTTATGAGCTTGTTTATGACGTAACAGAATATTGGTTTAAAAACAAACCCACAGGTATTCTGGCACACGCTACAGGGGAGGCAATGAAACGTGTTTCACGCCGTGCGGCATAAAAAACTCTGCCAAAAGAGCTCATACTTCGGTGGGCTGGCAAACCGAAAGAAAGAAGTGCGGCTCCATCATTGCTACACTCAAAATTCACAACGGCTGCACCGAAGGGTTTTATGAATTTAGGTTGATTTTGGGGATTCGGTTTTTTGAGCCGGCCCGAATCAGCGGTCCTGCGCTCGTATCTGAAGCGCCGTGTCACGTCAAAGTCTTTGCGAACAGGTACCCGCAACCCCCAGGCCTGGCAGGCAACATTAAGAGAGGAATGATATGATGAATATGCGGCGAGAAGTCAGCGCACGCTACAAACAGGGAGTAGCAGCAGCCCTGCGCGGCTCGGACGCAGCCTGGACCGCGTTAGCGCTGCACGTCCGGCCATACGCCTGCGCGCTCGCTGAGGGTGAGGAAACGAAGCCCCCCCCCCCCCCGCGCGGCAGGCCGGTTACGTAGCGGCGCTCGACAGGGACGCTCTTCAGAGGCGCGCTGCGCTCAGGAGGCCCGAGGAACGCGGCGCGTCACGGAGGAATCCGGCGGAAGGTTAGAATAACACGCCCCCGCGCTCTTACGGAGGTCTAATTACCGCGAGCCGATCCAAAAGAGCGTGGCCGCGACACACCTGAACAAACACAGCCGGCACAGCTGCACCCGGTTTGCCCGGGGGGGGCGGGGGGGGGGCCGGGGGGGTTTGGGGGGGATTTGGGGGTGTAAAAATGGGATTAGCCTGACACTGAAACCCAGTGATGTAATGAGGCCTGGAGTTGACTCAAGTACGCAGGCTGAGCACTACCCCCCTACAGGGCAGTCATCTTCATTCCTGGTCTGCTGGGTTTTTTTTAGCTGCTTGGCACTTAAAGTAAAGCATCAATTTCTTGGGTCTGAATTGGTTGCAGATATTAAGACGAAAACAAAAGCCAGCAGTCCCTGTGGCCTGCCAGGACCAGCAAGGACGATCACTGCTGTAGGGCACACGCATGCACACAGAGTGGCTGCCTGGGGGGGGGGGGTGGGTACATCGGGCCCCTCGTGACCTCTCACCTTTGACTCTTTTGGCAGGGGTTCGGGGAGCAGGGGTCACTGTTACGGCAGGAGCCGAACTCAAACTGATTGTCCTGGAGCCCCACGCAGCGCGCCACGCAGGCGCTGGGGTACGTGCGCCCGTTCTGGGCACACACTGGCACAAACTGGTCCGGACAGCTGCACGGCAGGCCTGCAGAGACACGGGTCAAAGGTCACCAGGTCAGCGGCAAGCGCCAAACACCCACTAAAAAAGGCTAATGTTTCCTATGTGCATTTTCAGATGTGAAGCATCTCATGGACCTGGCTTGTAATTCACACGCACTCCCACTCGTGTTCATCAGGCCGAGAATTATCCACAAGGGGGAGCTATTAGCACTCATGATCTCATCAATGACACCGTGGGTCCTTATTCACAATTAAATTTTTAACTAGGCATCACAATGAATTGATAGCTAGGGACAATAAAGATTTACCTGTTGACTGATCGATTGATTGATAGATAAACAGAGACAAGAAATTCTAACATCACTCAGAAAAAAAAGACCCGCTAGCGGGTAACACAACCCGCCATGCACGCGCAACGCTACGCAACGCCGCGACCAAGGGATCTGAGGGACGGGCATGCGCAGACTGTTCGGGTGGAGACGCCCCCACCTGTGAAGAGCCTGCGGTCCTCCTCGGAGCTGTCCATGCTCAAACACTCGCGGGTGGAGCACACGGTTTCCCCCGCGAAGCACGAGCAGGGGTTGCAGTCCACCTTGAAGGACGTCCCGTGATCTGTGGCCAACGGCAAACATCACACGTCCGCGTCAGCGGCACGCCCAACCCTGACACAGCCAGCTCACCGGACTCAACGCCACCACGAAACTTCACCTGCATTCACCCTGCATTACCCATTTCCCCCACTGTTTACCTAATGTTTCCACTGAATCAAAGTGTGTACTCCATGGTATACAGCTACGTACCTAAATATTAAATAAAGAACAAATAAGGAAATGTTAATCTTAAAGAATGTAGCTAAATAAAGTGAAGCACTAGTCTCACCATCAAACTACCTTTCTGGTTCTCCAGTATTCAAGATCACAACT